>NC_054888.1:550349-800349 GCF_018320785.1 Cheilinus undulatus
GTAAACTCAGGTCAGGTGTTTCCAGGTAAATTCAAGTGTTTCCAGGTAAACTCAGGTGTGTCCAGGTAAACTCAGGTGTTTCCAGGTAAACTCAGGTGTGTCCAGGTAAACTCAGGTGTTTCCAGATGTAGTAAGGTGTTTCCAGGTAAACTCAGGTGTGTCCAGGTAAACTCAGGTGTTTCCAGGTAAACTCAGGTGTGTCCAGGTAAACTCAGGTGTTTCCAGATGTAGTCAGGTGTGTCCAGGTAAACTCAGGTGTTTCCAGATGTAGTCAGGTGTTTCCAGGTAAACTCAGGTGTGTCCAGGTAAACTCAGGTGTTTCCAGATGTAGTCAGGTGTTTCCAGGTAAACTCAGGTGTTTCCAGATGTAGTCAGGTGTTTCCAGGTAAACTCAGGTGTTTCCAGGTAAATTCAAGTGTTTCCAGGTAAACTCAGGTGTGTCCAGGTAAACTCAGGTGTTTCCAGGTAAACTCAGGTGTGTCCAGGTAAACTCAGGTGTTTCCAGATGTAGTAAGGTGTTTCCAGGTAAACTCAGGTGTGTCCAGGTAAACTCAGGTGTTTCCAGGTAAACTCAGGTGTGTCCAGGTAAACTCAGGTGTTTCCAGATGTAGTCAGGTGTGTCCAGGTAAACTCAGGTGTTTCCAGATGTAGTCAGGTGTTTCCAGGTAAACTCAGGTGTTTCCAGGTAAACTCAGGTGTGTCCAGGTAAACTCAGGTGTTTCCAGATGTAGTCAGGTGTGTCCAGGTAAACTCAGGTGTTTCCAGATGTAGTCAGGTGTTTCCAGGTAAACTCAGGTGTGTCCAGGTAAACTCAGGTGTTTCCAGATGTAGTCAGGTGTTTCCAGGTAAGCTCAGGTGTTTCCAGATGTAGTCAGGTGTTTCCAGGTAAACTCAGGTGTTTCCAGGTAAACTCAGGTGTGTCCAGGTAAACTCAGGTGTGTCCAGATGCAGTCAGGTGTGTCCAGGTGTACTCAGGTGTGTCCAGGTAAACTCAGGTGTGTCCAGGTAAATTCAAGTGTTTCCAGGTAAACTCAGGTGTGTCCAGGTAAACTCAGGTGTTTCCAGGTAAACTCAGGTGTTTCCAGGTAAACTCAGGTGTGTCCTGGTAAACTCAGGTGTTTCCATATGTAGTCAGGTGTTTCCAGGTAAACTCAGGTGTGTCCTGGTAAACTCAGGTGTTTCCATATGTAGTCAGGTGTTTCCAGGTAAACTCAGGTGTGTCCAGGTAAACTCAGGTGTTTCCAGATGTAGTAAGGTGTGTCCAGGTAAACTCAGGTGTTTCCAGATGTAGTCAGGTGTGTCCAGGTAAACTCAGGTGTTTCCAGGTAAACTCAGGTGTGTCCAGATAAACTCAGGTGTGTCCAGATAAACTCAGGTGTGTCCAGGTAAACTCAGGTGTTTCCAGGTAAATTCAGGTGTTTCCAGGTAAATTCAGGTGTTTCCAGGTAAACTCAGGTGTGTCCAGGTAAACTCAGGTGTTTCCAGGTAAACTCAGGTGTTTCCAGGTAAACTCAGGTGTGTCCAGGTAAACTCAGGTGTTTTCAGGTGTACTCAGGTGTTTTCAGGTAAATTCAGGTGTTTCCAGGCAAACTCAGGTGTGTCCAGGTAAACTCAGGTGTGTCCAGGTAAACTCTGGGGTGTCAATTTGTATTCAGGTGTGTTTTGCTGTATTCAGGTATGTCCAGGTAAACTCAGGTGTGTTCAGGTGTACTCAGCTGTGTTCAGGTGCACTCAGCTGTGTTCAGGTGTACTCAGGTGTGTTCTGGTGTACTCAGGTGTGTCCAGGTAACCTCAGGTGTTTTCAGGTGTACTCAGCTGTGTTCAGGTGTACACAGGTGTGTTCAGGTAAACTCAGGGGTTTCAATTTGTATTCAGGTGAGTTTTGTTGTATTCAGGTGTGTTCTGGTGTACTCAGGTGTGTCTAGGTGTGTTCAAGTGTGTCCAAGTGCATCCAGGTGTGTTCAGGTGTATCTGGGTGTATTACAGTTGTGTTCTAGTAAACTCAGGGGTGTCCAGGCATATTCATCGATTGTCTGGATGTGTTCAGGTGTGTTTGGGTATACTCAGGTGTGTTCAGGTGTATTAATGGTGTGTTCGGATGTGTTCAGGAGTGTTTGGGTGTAGTCAGGTGTGTTCAGGTGTGTTCAGGTGTGTCTAGGTGTATTAATGGTGTGTTCGGATGTATTCAGGTGTGTCTGGGTGTACTCAGGTGTGTTCAGGTGTGTCTAGGTGTACTCAGGTGTTTTCAGGTGTGCTCAAGTGTATTCAGGTGTGTCCAGGTGTTGCTGTTCTCACCTGGATGGTGACGATTGGCTGCAGCTCTTCATACTGGACTCTCACAGCTTTGGCAGCTCTCTGAGCGTGGAGCTGCGTGTCAGCCACCACAGCGCCAATGATGTGACCTACACAGGTAACCTGGAAAGAGACGGGACAACATCATCTCCCTGGTTCTGATCAAGCCACCTGATTGGTCGACTAGTCAAACATAAACACACCTGGCGGTCAGCTAGGACTGTCTCATCATATTCGATTGGCCCGGTGGCGTTGCTGCCGGGGATGTCCTCAGCGACGACAACGTCGATCACGCCGGGCATCCTCTGGGCAGCTGAGGTGTCTATGGAGCTGAGACAGACACCTGGTCAGACCAGAAAGGTGTGCTCACCTGTGTTTGTGTTTACAGGTGTGAGAGTCTTACAGGATGTTGGCGTGAGCCTTCGTGCTGGTGACCAGCGCCAGGTAAAGCTCGTTTTCATACAGCGGCACGTCATCGCAGTAAACTGCCTCACCCGTTGCCTGCTTCAGAGCAGACAGGTGCATCATGGGACGGCCCACTGTGTCATCCTGGCTCCGCCCCTCAGGGACAGCCTGAAGGTTTAAAGAGTTTGATTGGTTAGACCCTCAGAAAGATGCGGGGCCAATGTTTTACAGTAATTTTCATGTATGTGTTATAAAAATATCAATATTAATCTTTTACCTGTCGGCAGGCATAACCATGATAACCACACTTACCTGGTACACCTGAACACTGCTGGGGGTGTCTGGATGATACACGTCTGTAGCACTCAGACAGTCGGAGGAAACCTCTTCAACCACAACTCCCTGAGAATAAGGAAGAAAAGAATGTTACATTACAGCTGCTTAAAATATGGATCACTAAAATAACAGAAAAGAATGTTATATTAAACCTGTTTAAACTACGGATGACTAAAATAACAGAAAAGAATGTTATATTAAACCTGTTTAAACTACGGATGACTAAAATAACAGAAAAGAATGTTATATTAAACCTGTTTAAACTACGGATGACTAAAATAACAGAAAAGAATGTTATATTAAAGCTATTTTAAACATGATTACTAAGACAAGAGAAAAGAATGTTATTTTAAACCTGTTTTAACTGTGATGACTAAGATAACAGAAAAGAATGTTATATTAAACCTGTTTTTAAATATGATGACTAAAATAACAGAAAAGAATGTTATATTAAAGCTGTTTAAACTACGGATGACTAAAATAACAGAAAAGAATGTTATATTAAAGCTGTTTAAAATATGGATGACTAAAATAACAGAAAAGAATGTTATATTAAAGCTGTTTAAAATATGGATCACTAAAATAACAGAAAAGAATGTTATATTAAAGCTGTTTAAAATATGGATGACTAAAATAACAGAAAAGAATGTTATATTAAACCTGATTTAAATATGATGACTAAAATAAGAAAAAAAGAATGTTATATTAAACCAGTTTTAACTATGATTACTAAGATAAGAGAAAAGAATATTATATAAAACCTGTTTTAAATATGATTTCTAAAATAAGAGAAAAGAATGTTATTTTAAAGCTGTTTAACTATTATTACTAAGATAAGAGAAAAGAATTTTATATCAAAGATCACTGAAGTAACAGAAAAGAATGTATTAAAGCTTTTATTAACTAAGGATACTGAAAAAGAAAAGAATGTTATATTAAACCTGTTATAAACAAAGGAAACTGAAAAAGAAAATAATGTTATATTGAAGGCTGTTCAGGCTGGAAAGCCCTCCAATGAGGCTGAATTAAAAATATTCTGCAAAGAAGAGTGGGACAACATTCCTCCACAGGGATGACTCACTACCAGTTATCACTAAAACAAACAGAAAAGAATGTTATATCAAAGCTATACTAAACTGGGATCACTGAAATAAGGAAAAGAATATTCTCATAAAGCTTTTTTAAAACTATGGATCACTCAAATAACGGAAGAGAATGTTAAATTAAATCGGTTTGAACTATGGATCAGTGAATTAACAGAAAAGAATGTTATCTTATAGCTGTTATAAAGAATGGATTGCTGAAATTAGGAAAAGAATGAAATTGTCAAGCTATTTGAACTGTGGATCACTTAACAGAAAAAAATGCTATCTAAAAGCTGTTATAAACTAAAACCACTGAAATAATAGAAAAGAATGCTATGTTATATCTGTTTGAGCTATGGATCACTGAAATAAAGAAAAGAACATTATATTTAGGATGTTTACACTATGGATCACTTAAATAACAGAAAAGAATGTTACATTAAAGTAGTTAAACTATCTAATGCTGAAATAACAGAAAAGAATGTTGTAGAAATCTATCTAGAAAATGTGCAGTAGTACAGAGTACTGGCAGGAAGCTCCGCCTTTATCACCATGTCAATGACCTTTGAGCACCATCGAGCTTTCGCTCTGTCGTATTCTGTCACCTGTAGGTGGAGCTTTTGCAGCACTGTCAGGTAGAACTTGTAGAAGAGGCTGAGGGTCAAAGTTCGCCGGTATGTCACCATGCCACCTGGCACAGACGGGTCAAGGGTCATCTCCTCAGCCAGTGATGAGCAGGCATCCTGCAGAAGCTCCTCCCCCCAGTGCCTGATGACATCACAATTATTATATAATCTTGTCCACAGACTTTTATTTTGAAAAACCATCTCATGTTTTTACCTTCCCAGCAGCCCATTCGCCGTCTTTTTTGCCAGCACCGTGGTCGCCGCCATGCCGCCGTAGCTCAGCCTCAGGTCCTCGACCACATCGGTCCCAGGTGTGAAGGTGACATTCATTGCAGCGGTGACGATGCTGATGTCATCCTCGCGGCGAGGTGACTGCTTGAAGGCGGAGACAAACTGAGACTAAAGACAGAAAAACAGGAAAGTTACAGGAAACGGACCAATGACATCACTGGACAGGTGTTCCAGTCTGGCAGCGGTCTACCTTCTGACTGTAGGGGATCTCTATTGACACCAGGATCTCCTGTGGTCGCAGGATCGTCTTCCTGTAACCCGTGAAGAAACCATCATCCATCCGCACCACACGGACGCCATCTGAGGGTCAGAGGTCAAAGGTTAGAGGTCAGCGCCAAGGTCAAGAGCTTAGATTTGAGTTTACAGTTCTAACGAGAATAAAGAAAGCTCTTTATTTTTAGGTGAAATGGTGTGGCCTTCAGGTGCTGTGGGAGCTTATAAAACTTTTCAAAGATGCTGAATAAAGTCATTAACCCTTCTCTAGACAGGAAGTGACCCAGCAGCAGTCCAACAATGATGTGAACTTTAGACTCTATGGCGCCTGAACGCCTCCTGACTAACAGTGACCAGGACATGAACCTGATTTAACCACTGAGATCACCTGTAGCATATTTTAATGTCTGTGTCTTGAATCTTGTAAACTTTGGATTGTCAAACTTCCCTTTACGTCAGAATCTCCTTTTTAGGTGTAAATAAAGAAACCTTGGACCTTGAGCCTCATAAAGATCCAAGGTAAACAGCTGTTACCCTTGTCCATCAGAGTGAGTTTGCAGCCTGCTGCCATAAAAACCGGGTTCAGGTCTGATATGGGACTCGCTGTCATGATGTTTCCTCCAACTGCCTGAAAACAATAAAACAAAACCACAGATTACTTTACAGTCTTGTGCTTTAATGCCTTTATTCTTTAACTTTGTATGAAATATGGAGATAACCGTTCTAAGCATTTAAACAGATCTGAAGGCTGCTGAACCACCTAAACCTCCTCCTGGCTCAGTTTAATCAAAGTAACTAGGGGGCTCTTACTCAAAACAATAACAAAAGATTACTTCAGGGGAAGCAGGGAATCATGGGAGTGGGTCCCTTCTTCTACATACACCCATAAAAACAAACTGAACAGACCAAAGTTAAGACAAACAAGGGGATGAACAGAACATGCAGACCATATCAGAGCATAATCGTGGCCCATGACAGTTAACGGGACAAAACATGAACGTGATACAGCAACAGAACGGCAGCATCCAATAGCATTGAAAACCTCCAGCACTGCCACGGCAAGAATGCACATCAGTAGTAAAACTGAAGGATCTCCCTGGTTCAAATAACTTGTGTAAATATTGAGGTAATATCAGGGGTCAACTAAAAACATACTCAGATATAGTTTAGTATTTATATTTCAAGACAAAATAGGAGTTCTGACATTGATCTCAGAATTCTATTCTTACTTTGATCTCAGAATTCTGACTCTGATCTCAGAACTCTATTCTTACTTTGATCTCAGAATTCTGGCCTTGATCTCAGAATTCTGGCCTTGATCTCAGAATTCTATTCTTACTTTGATCTCAGAATTCTGGCCTTGACCTCAGAATTCTGGCCTTGATCTCAGAATTCTACTCTTACTTTGATCTCAGAATTCTGGCTTTGATCTCAGAATTCTATTCTTACTTTGATCTCAGAATTCTGACTCTGATCTCAGAATTCTGGCCTTGATCTCAGAATTCTATTCTTACTTTGATCTCAGAATTCTATTCTTACTTTGATCTCAGAATCTTCTTACTTTGATCTCAGAATTCTGGCCTTGATCTCAGAATTCTATTCTTACTTTGATCTCAGAATTCTGGACTTGATCTCAGAATTCTGGCCTTGATCTCAGAATTCGATTCTTACTTTGATCTCAGAATTCTGGCTTTGATCCCAGAATTCTGGCCTTGATCTCCGAATTCTATTCTTACTTTGATCTCAGAATTCTGGCCTTGATCTCAGAATTCCATTCTTACTTTGATCTAGGGCTGTCACAATATCAAATCTTTACTTCACGATTATCGTGGGCAAAAAATGTCACGATAATGATATTATCACGATATCAATTAAAATGTAAATAATAATGGGAAAATTAATCAAATTTGCCTTTAACTTTATTTATGTTGTGTTCCCTCTTTTGGCAGATGAATTACACTCAAAATACCTGCCTAAGGAGGTACTGCAGCTGTTGTGTCATTGTGGAGGGTCATATTTATTAAAAAATGCAGAAATATTATAGGTAAGGTTTTTATTTATTCTGTAGCATGTGCTTTTAAGCTTTTCAAAGTTAAAAAAAAACATCTGATTTGGGTTTTTTTCAGTTTGGCAACAAGAATGAAATTTCCATGTTGTGATCAGCAGGGTCAGTCTGTTTATCAAAATCCAAGATATTTCTTTTTACATTCATCAGTGATCAGAGATAACGTACTTTTACCAAAGTTAAAGATTCAGGGCTTTTGAGAAAACATTAGGGGCACAGACCCCACAAGCCCCCCCATGGCTCCTCCTCTGACTGACGAACTCTCCACCACACAAGATTTACATTATCATAATGCCAAAACAGTGTCAGAAAGGTAGGGTTATAAACACTTTTGGAAATAATTAATTACAGATATATTTCAAGAGCACCTGCAGCAGTTTTTAACCAGAATGATCCTGTTAGCTCTACTAAAAGAACTGAGTTAGATGGCTGCATTGGGATCAGGTCTGAATTTAATTTTTGCACTAAAATTGTTTAAGTTAGTAAACAAGGCACAGTCTAATTTCTTTAAATGCACACAGAAGCGTTAACGCTCCTCATAGCTGCAGACAGTATCAGCGTCTCCACTGCTCTGATGCGTGTCATGACGCACAGGAAGAGACTGGCACAGAGATACTGAGCCAACATGCTGTTATTTGAGGGGAAATTCCTTCTATCCATAAAAATTGGCCTCTTTTCATAAAGCATTTAATTTACGGACAAGGACAGGAACAGAGAGGCAAACAGAGTAAAAACGAACTCTCAGAGAGAGCTGATGGAGCGCTGCGCTCTTTGGCACTCGCAAACAATGACCAGAAAATAATTCCACCTACGGCTTAAAAAACAAAGGATGTAGTCTGTAGATATCACCCTGGTGTTACTCTTATCAATATCGCCCAGTTAATTAGTCCAGGCTGCCAGCTGCTGATGTTTTTGGAGCGTTATAGCTGACGAGGATGTGAGACTTTTCTTTTGTGCTTCATTCAGAGAGAAGACTTGGTTTAGAACAGTGAACAAACCTTATTTGTCAAGGGCAGTGCTTAAGTGAACGCAGTATTATAATTTCTTAACCTGAACACAGCTTCTGTCATTCTGTGCGTTACATGGAGGGTCAGACTTTAGGAGGAATTGGACACGCATGTTGTGCATGCAGGTGAGAGAGAGGGATGGCACACACCGCACCAGCAGGTGTTAATGATCAGGAAATCAGGGGGAATGGGCAGGTAGGGTGTTAGCTGTCCAACGCAGGGCTCTATCTCTACATCCTGTCCGTTAAGAGCTGTGTGATCGAGGAAAAAGAAAACGTGTGTTCTCTAAACATCTTGCTGGGCTCACAGTGTGCGTATGCCGGGGGTGCGCATGGAGGGGGAGAGAGAGAGAGAGCAGCGAAGTGAGGCTGGACGGTTTCAAAACGAGGGGCGCAGAGGTTAGAGGAGAGCAGGAGTTGAAGATCTGTAATATTGATGGGTTTATTAAAAATGTTCAGGGCTTGTGACGGCGCTGGAGTGGCACTGGATCATTTACACAATATTATCATATGCACATTTTTAACACAATATTGAAATTTTATTTTTTAATACCACGGTTATCGTCAGTACTGGTATACCGCGACAGCCCTAATTTGATCTCAGAATTCTTTTCTTTCTTTGATCTCAGAATTCTGGCTTTGATCTCAGAATTCTATTCTTACTTTGATCTCAGAATTCTATTCTTACTTTGATCTCAGAATTCTGGCTTTGATCTCAGAATTCTATTCTTACTTTGATCTCAGAATTCTATTCTTACTTTGATCTCAGAATTCTGGCTTTGATCTCAGAATTCTATTCTTACTTTGATCTCAGAATTCTGACTTTGATCTCAGAATTCTGGCTTTGATCTCAGAATTCTATTCTTACTTTGATCTCAGAATTCTGACTTTGATCTCAGAATTCTATTCTTACTTTGATCTCAGAATTCTGACTTTGATCTCAGAATTCTGGCTTTGATCTCAGAATTCTATTCTTACTTTGATCTCAGAATTCTGACTTTGATCTCAGAATTCTATTCTTACTTTGATCTCAGAATTCTTACTCTGATCTCAGAGTTCTGACTTTGATCTCAGAATTCTGGCTTTGATCTCAGAATTCTATTCTTACTTTGATCTCAGAATTCTGGCCTTGATCTCAGAATTCTGGCCTTGATCTCAGAATTCTACTCTTACTTTGATCTCAGAATTCTTACTCTGATCTCAGAGTTCTGACTTTGATCTCAGAATTCTGGCTTTGATCTCAGAATTCTATTCTTACTTTGATCTCAGAATTCTATTCTTACTTTGATCTCAGAATTCTGGCCTTGATCTCAGAATTCTACTCTTACTTTGATCTCAGAATTCTATTCTTACTTTGATCTCAGAATTCTTACTTTGATCTCAGAATTCTGGCCTTGATCTCAGAATTCTACTCTTACTTTGATCTCAGAATTCTTACTCTGATCTCAGAGTTCTGACTTTGATCTCAGAATTCTGGCTTTGATCTCAGAATTCTATTCTTACTTTGATCTCAGAATTCTATTCTTACTTTGATCTCAGAATTCTATTCTTACTTTGATCTCAGAATTCTGGCCTTGATCTCAGAATTCTACTCTTACTTTGATCTCAGAATTCTTACTCTGATCTCAGAGTTCTGACTTTGATCTCAGAATTCTGGCTTTGATCTCAGAAATGTAACTTTGATCTCAGAACTCTGATTTTGATCTTAGACCCACCGCCCCAGACTATGAAAAAGAGTCTGTATCATGTGTTTTTTTCTTTTACAGTGGCCTTAATCCTCATCTCCTCATCTTAAGTGATTAATCATAACATTTCAGTTCAAAATCTCCAGGGTTTTCTATTTAACTTTTGTAGAATACAAACAGAAGTACTTTATTCTATCCATCTATTTTTTTCTATTTCCTGAAATTACTAAATTTCCCAGGCACCCTGAACTACTCACTGGCTATGTGTTTTCTCAGGCTTTCTTAGATATCAACGGTTTATTTCCTTGATTTACACACCATCACTCTATACCCTTCTCTTTAGCTGAGATTATTCCTGCATCCCTGAACTCTTTACTCCACTTAAACTCAGTCTTCTTTTATTCCTAAACTACCCATCATGCCAGGTGGACTCTGAACGCCCAGGCCTTTTAAACCGGATGCTGTGTTGATTCTGTGCAGGGAGCTTTGAAATGAATGCAATTGGTAAGTCTCACCGTTCAGCTGTTAGTGCCTCTCTTAACAGATAAAACATGAATCTACTCACGGCTACATTACGGATCTGCAGCCCAGCGAACCAGCGCAGTTGTTCGAGGATGGCGTGAAAGACTTCCGTCTGATGAGGAGGAAGAGTCTGGACTGCCTGCTTCATCACCGATCCTATGAGGCTGAGCGTGCACGCTGCACCGAAAACAATGCCTGAACACAGAGAAATACATGCAATCAAAACAGTTCAGATTTCAGATACTATATAATCCAACAATTTTTAAAGTTTCAAACCAAAGAGACAGAGGGAAATTACTTTAAACATGTAATATTCAGACTTCTACCTGTCTGGTGGCTGCATTGAACTGCTACGGTGTGAATGAAGAAAGACAGGGATGGTTGCTATCCTGCTTTTATCAGAGACTTGGTTTGGAAGAAATGGAGGGAAATAACTGCCAACAACCCCAGCGTCACCAACATTCTGTCCTCTGTCCTGTAAAAAGCTTTGATGACGTCAACTTTAAAGGCAGAGTATGGAATGTTTAAAAAGCTTTGATGACGTCAACTTTAAAGGCAGAGTATGGAATGTTTAAAAAGCTTTGATGACGTCAACTTTAAAGGCAGAGTATGGAATGTTTAAAAAGCTTTGATGACGTCAACTTTAAAGGCAGAGTATGGAATGTTTAAAAAGCTTTGATGACGTCAACTTTAAAGGCAGAGTATGGAATGTTTAAAAAGCTTTGATGACGTCAACTTTAAAGGCAGAGGATGGAATGTTTAAAAGCTTTGATGACGTCAACTTTAAAGGCAGAGTATGGAATGTTTAAAAGCTTTGATGACGTCAACTTTAAAGGCAGAGTATGGAATGTTTAAAAGCTTTGATGACGTCAACTTTAAAGGCAGAGTATGGAATGTTTAAAAAGCTTTGATGACGTCAACTTTAAAGGCAGAGTATGGAATGTTTAAAAAGCTTTGATGACGTCAACTTTAAAGGCAGAGGATGGAATGTTTAGAAACTTTGATGACATCAACTTCAAAGGCAGAGGATGGAATGTTTAAAAAGCTTTGATAAAATAGTTTTCAAAGGCAGAGGATGGAATGTTTGGTAAGGACGATATTTTCTTCAAAGTCAGAGGATGGAATGTTGGTGAAGCAGGGGTAATCAGCGGCTTTTTCCCTCCATTTTTGCCAAATAGTGGGTGGAACCGTGAAGAAAACCCTCACCAGTTCCACCCACTTTTCCAAAAGTAATAATAATAATGACTGGTGATCCTTTCAGCCTAAAAGCACATGATGAGCTGTTTGTTCTTGAACTAGCTGTTCGCAGTTTGACAAACTGAATCACGGGCACCAGTCAGCCGGTCTCATTCGGACTCCAATGGCTTAAACTGTCCCAGGCTTTTAGCTGGTCTGAACTGGGCTTTCAACTCTAGTATGAGTACTCACCGTGGTCTGTATGCGTTACTTGGTTCAGGTCAGGGATGAACGCTGGAGCCAAGATGACCGGGTACACCATGTTCTTAAACTTCACCTCAATACCTACAAACAGACCAATCAAAATAAACAAAACAGGTACTAATCAACAGATTATTTAGCATATGCATGTATGGAAGGCTTACTCACCCACTTCAGTGTTTCCCACCACCACTCGGGCATCAGGATGCTCCCATTTTAGGCGTACGAGTTCTTCCAGACTGTCAGGTTGAAGCCACACTGTCCGGTCACCACGGAAACACAGCGAGCCCGGCCTGTGGTTTTTAATGAGAGACTGAGAGAGGAACAGAAAGGAAGATGAGGAGTCAAAGGTCACACCAGTACATCGGTCACACTTTACAGCAGTAAATCAGTCACACTTTACAGCAGTATATCAGTCACACTTTACAGCAGTATATCAGTCACACTTTACAGCGGAATATTCATCACACTTTACAGCAGAATATTCGTCACACTTTACAGTGGTAAATTGGTCACACTTTACTGCAGTATATCTGTCACACTTTACAGCAGAATATTCGTCACACTTTACAGCAGAATATTCGTCACACTTTACAGTGGTAAATTGGTCACACTTTACTGCAGTATATATCTGTTACACTTTACAGCAGTATATCAGCCACACTTTACAGCAGTATATCAGTCACACTTTACAGCAGTATATCAGCCACACTTTAAAGCGGTATATCTGTCACACTTTACAGCGGTATATCTGTCACACTTTACAGCGGTATATCTGTTACACTTTACAGCAGTATATCTGTCACACTTTACAGCAGTATATCAGCCACACTTTAAAGCGGAATATCTGTCACACTTAACAGCGGTATATCTGTCACACTTTACAGCAGTATATCTGTCACACTTTACATCAGTATATATCTGTCACATTTTACAGCAGTATATCCATCACACTTTACAGCAGTATATCCATCACACTTTACTGCATTATATATCCGTCACACTTTACTGCAGTATATATCTGTCACACTTTACAGCAGTATATCCGTCAGACTTTACAGCAGTATATCCGTCACACTTTACAGCAGTATATATCTGTCACACTTTACAGCAGTATATCCATCACACTTTACAGCGGTATATTGATCACACTTTACAGTGGTATATTGGTCACACTTTACAGCAGTATATCAGCCACACTTTACAGCCGTATATCTGTCACACTTTACAGCAGTATATCTGTCACACTTTACAGCAGTATATCTGTCACACTTTACTGCAGTATGTATCTGTCACACTTTACAGTAGTATATCTGTCACACTTTACAGCAGTATATCTGTCACACTTTACATCAGTATATATCTGTCACATTTTACAGCAGTATATATCTGTCACACTTTACAGCAGTATATCCATCACACTTTAGAGCGGTATATTGATCACACTTTACAGCGGTATATTGGTCACACTTTACAGCAGTTTATCCATCACACTTTACAGCGGTATATTGGTCACACTTTACAGCAGTTTATCCATCACACTTTACAGCGGTATATTGGTCACACTTTACAGCAGTTTATCCATCACACTTTACAGCGGTATATCAGTCATGTGTTATAGCAACATATCAGTCATGCTTTTCAGTGATGTTCCGGTCCCGTTTAATGGCCCTATATTGGTCACACTGGTACAGAGGATGCAGCCATCTTTTGGATGAAGATGTATGTACTAGAAATCAATTCATACACTGGATTTTATCACTGGAGCTTTATTGTGTAGCTTACCATGAGTTCGGGGGGAAAGATGACTTCCTGTGTGGGGTCAAAGGGAGTGAAGTCTGCTGGGTTAAACAGTGACGTGGCTTCCTGCACATAAACCCAGTTTACAGTCAGAAATATTCAACAGTCTGATTTAAACACTTCAGTCTCAGTAAGACTTACATCGCTGTCTTCTTTGGAGGTCTTCTCTGCTGCATTCCCATTGGTCATACAGCAGCCGTTCTCCCGCCCTCTGCCACCACAGCATCCACCCTCCTGGAGGAAGAACACACCAGGAGACAGTCAGCATTCTGGACTTTGAATGTTGTTATGTGGAATTGGCATGAGAGGAAGATTCAGAAACTTCACAGAGACAAGAGGACTGGGGTTCTCTCTCAAGAATTTGCTTTGTAGCAGCTGTGGTCATTGACAAATGCATAGGCCAAAGACAAAGAATGCACACATTGACAGTCATTTATACACTTGACGCCCAATCCAGGGAGGCACCCAATGTGACCACTTCAGTTCCATAAAAGTACATTCCTTGACCACTATTTCTGGTAGGCTGCCAACTAAACCAAACGTAACTTTGTTACATCATTCCATTATAAAACACAATATCTTCTCACTAACAAATGTCATGTTAGAGCTAGACCATGAAGCTTAAAGGACAATCTGGTTAATCTGGAATTTTCTGGGCTGATAAGAAACTTCAACAAAGTTTTGTTCCTGTCCTGTGGTTGAAGATGAATTATTTTCCTCGATCATGATCTGCAGAAACATGCTAACAAATGAAAGTCTGATTTTCTACTCTGTTACCTGGAGAACATGTTGGTGTCTTACCACAGTGAAAGTCTTGTATCCCTCCAATATGGGTCTGTATCCAGTACAACGACACAGATTTCCTGATTAAAAAAAAAAGACAATCGTCATCACTGTAGTAAGGACAAACAGAATTAAATTTTTTACATTTCAAAAAGGAGCTTCTGTCATCTCTAGATCAAGTTTATCTCTCTTAATTTCATTACAAGATCAAAGTCACAGTTAAAAGATCAAAGTCAGAATTCAGAGGTCAAAGTCAGAATACTGAGATCAAAGTCAGAATTATGAGATCAAAGTCACAATTCTAAGATCAAAGTCAGAATTCTGAGATCAAAGTCACAATTCTAAGATCAAAGTCAGAATTCTGAGATCTAAGTCACAATTCTAAGATCACTGTCAGAATTATGAGATCAAAGTCAGAATTATGAGATCAAGGTCACAATTCAGAGATCAAAGTCAGAATTTAGAGATCAAAGTCAGAATTCTGAGATCAAAGTCAGAATTCTAAGATCAAAGTCAGAATTCTGAGATCAAAGTCAGAATTCTGAGATCAAAGTCAGAATTATGAGATCAAAGTCAGAATTCTAAGACCAAATTTAGAATTCTGAGTTCAAAGTCACAATTCTAAGATCAAAGTCACAATTCTCAGATCAAAGTCACAATTCTGAGATCAAAGTCACAATTCTAAGATCAAAGTCACAATTCTGAGATCAAAGTCACAATTCTAAGATCAAAGTCAGAATATAGAGATCAAAATCAGAATTCTGAGATCAAAGTCACAATTCTAAGATCAAAGTCAGAATTCTGAGATCAAAGTCAGAATTCTAAGATCAAAGTCAGAATTCTGAGATCAAAGTCAGAATTATGAGATCAAAGTCACAATTCTAAGATTAAAGTCAAAATTCTGAGATTAAAGTCAGAATTCTAAGATCAAAGTCACAATTCTAAGATCAAAGTCAGAATTCTAAGATCAAAGTCACAATTCTAAGATCAAAGTCAGAATTATGAGATGGAAGTCAGAATTCTAAGATCAAAGTCAGAATTCTGAGATCAAAGTCACAATTCTAAGATCAAGTCAGAATTCTGAGATCAAAGTCACAATTCTGAGATCAAAGTCAGAATTATGAGATGGAAGTCAGAATTCTAAGATCAAAGTCAGAATTCTAAGATCAAAGTCAGAATTCTGAGATCAAAGTCACAATTCTAAGATCAAAGTCAGAATTATGAGATGGAAGTCAGAATTCTAAGATCAAAGTCAGAATTCTGAGATCAAAGTCACAATTCTAAGATCAAGTCAGAATTCTGAGATCAAAGTCACAATTCTAAGATCAAAGTCACAATTATGAGATGGAAGTCAGAATTCTAAGATCAAAGTCAAAATTATGAGATCAAAGTCACAATTCTAAGACCAAAGTCAGAATTATGAGATGGAAGTCAGAATTCTAAGATCAAAGTCAGAATTCTGAGATCAAAGTCACAATTCTAAGATCAAAGTCAGAATTATGAGATGGAAGTCAGAATTCTAAGATCAAAGTCAGAATTCTGAGATCAAAGTCACAATTCTAAGATCAAGTCAGAGTTCTGAGATCAAAGTCACAATTCTAAGATCAATGCAGAATTATGAGATGGAAGTCAGAATTATAAGATCAAAGTCAGAATTATGAGATCAAAGTCACAATTCTAAGACCAAAGTCAGAATTATGAGATGGAAGTCAGAATTCTAAGATCAAAGTCAGAATTCTGAGATCAAAGTCACAATTCTAAGATCAAAGTCAGAATTATGAGATGGAAGTCAGAATTCTAAGATCAAAGTCAGAATTCTGAGATCAAAGTCACAATTCTAAGATCAAGTCAGAGTTCTGAGATCAAAGTCACAATTCTAAGATCAAGTCAGAATTATGAGATCAAAGTCACTATTCTGAGATCAAAGTCAGAATTCTAAGATTAAAGTCAGAATTCAGAGACCAAAGTCAGAATTCTAAGATCAAAGTTAGAATTCAGAGACCAAAGTCAGAATTATAAGATCAAAGTCACAATTCTGAGATCGAAGTCAGAATTATAAGATCAAAGTCACAATTCTAAGCTCAAAGTCAGAATTCTGAGATCAAAGTCAGAATTCTAAGATCAAAGTCAGAATTCTGAGATCAAAGTCACAATTCTAAGATCAAGTCAGAATTCTGAGATCAAAGTCACAATTCTAAGATCAAGTCAGAATTATGAGATCAAAGTCACTATTCTGAGATCAAAGTCATAATTCAGAGATCAAAGTCAGAATTCAGAGACCAAAGTCAGAATTCTAAGATCAAAGTTAGAATTCAGAGACCAAAGTCAGAATTATAAGATCAAAGTCACAATTCTAAGCTCAAAGTCAGAATTCTGAGATCAAAATCAGAATTCTAAGATCAAAGTCAGAATTCTGAGATCAAAGTCACAATTCTAAGATCAAGTCAGAATTCTGAGATCAAAGTCACAATTCTAAGATCAAGTCAGAATTATGAGATCAAAGTCACTATTCTGAGATCAAAGTCATAATTCAGAGACCAAAGTCAGAATTATAAAATCAAAGTCACAATTCTAAGATCAAAGTCAGAATTATGAGATGGAAGTCAGAATTCTAAGATCAAAGTCAGAATTCTGAGATCAAAGTCACAATTCTAAGATCAAGTCAGAGTTCTGAGATCAAAGTCACAATTCTAAGATCAAGTCAGAATTATGAGATCAAAGTCACTATTCTGAGATCAAAGTCAGAATTCTAAGATTAAAGTCAGAATTCAGAGACCAAAGTCAGAATTCTAAGATCAAAGTTAGAATTCAGAGACCAAAGTCAGAATTATAAGATCAAAGTCACAATTCTGAGATCGAAGTCAGAATTATAAGATCAAAGTCACAATTCTAAGCTCAAAGTCAGAATTCTGAGATCAAAGTCAGAATTCTAAGATCAAAGTCAGAATTCTGAGATCAAAGTCACAATTCTAAGATCAAGTCAGAATTCTGAGATCAAAGTCACAATTCTAAGATCAAGTCAGAATTATGAGATCAAAGTCACTATTCTGAGATCAAAGTCATAATTCAGAGATCAAAGTCAGAATTCAGAGACCAAAGTCAGAATTCTGAGATCAAAGTCACAATTCTAAGATCAAGTCAGAATTCTGAGATCAAAGTCACAATTCTAAGATCAAAGTCACAATTATGAGATGGAAGTCAGAATTCTAAGATCAAAGTCAAAATTATGAGATCAAAGTCACAATTCTAAGACCAAAGTCAGAATTATGAGATGGAAGTCAGAATTCTAAGATCAAGTCAGAATTCTGAGATCAAAGTCACAATTCTAAGATCAAAGTCACAATTATGAGATCAAAGTCACTATTCTGAGATCAAAGTCATAATTCAGAGATCAAAGTCAGAATTCAGAGACCAAAGTCACTATTCTGAGATCAAAGTCATAATTCAGAGATCAAAGTCAGAATTCAGAGACCAAAGTCAGAATTCTGAGATCAAAGTCACAATTCTAAGATCAAGTCAGAATTCTGAGATCAAAGTCACAATTCTAAGATCAAAGTCACAATTATGAGATGGAAGTCAGAATTCTAAGATCAAAGTCAAAATTATGAGATCAAAGTCACAATTCTAAGACCAAAGTCAGAATTATGAGATGGAAGTCAGAATTCTAAGATCAAAGTCAGAATTCTGAGATCAAAGTCACAATTCTAAGATCAAAGTCAGAATTATGAGATGGAAGTCAGAATTCTAAGATCAAAGTCAGAATTCTGAGATCAAAGTCACAATTCTAAGATCAAGTCAGAATTCTGAGATCAAAGTCACAATTCTAAGATCAAAGTCACAATTATGAGATGGAAGTCAGAATTCTAAGATCAAAGTCAAAATTATGAGATCAAAGTCACAATTCTAAGACCAAAGTCAGAATTATGAGATGGAAGTCAGAATTCTAAGATCAAAGTCAGAATTCTGAGATCAAAGTCACAATTCTAAGATCAAAGTCAGAATTATGAGATGGAAGTCAGAATTCTAAGATCAAAGTCAGAATTCTGAGATCAAAGTCACAATTCTAAGATCAAGTCAGAGTTCTGAGATCAAAGTCACAATTCTAAGATCAATGCAGAATTATGAGATGGAAGTCAGAATTATAAGATCAAAGTCAGAATTATGAGATCAAAGTCACAATTCTAAGACCAAAGTCAGAATTATGAGATGGAAGTCAGAATTCTAAGATCAAAGTCAGAATTCTGAGATCAAAGTCACAATTCTAAGATCAAAGTCAGAATTATGAGATGGAAGTCAGAATTCTAAGATCAAAGTCAGAATTCTGAGATCAAAGTCACAATTCTAAGATCAAGTCAGAGTTCTGAGATCAAAGTCACAATTCTAAGATCAAGTCAGAATTATGAGATCAAAGTCACTATTCTGAGATCAAAGTCAGAATTCTAAGATTAAAGTCAGAATTCAGAGACCAAAGTCAGAATTCTAAGATCAAAGTTAGAATTCAGAGACCAAAGTCAGAATTATAAGATCAAAGTCACAATTCTGAGATCGAAGTCAGAATTATAAGATCAAAGTCACAATTCTAAGCTCAAAGTCAGAATTCTGAGATCAAAGTCAGAATTCTAAGATCAAAGTCAGAATTCTGAGATCAAAGTCACAATTCTAAGATCAAGTCAGAATTCTGAGATCAAAGTCACAATTCTAAGATCAAGTCAGAATTATGAGATCAAAGTCACTATTCTGAGATCAAAGTCATAATTCAGAGATCAAAGTCAGAATTCAGAGACCAAAGTCAGAATTCTAAGATCAAAGTTAGAATTCAGAGACCAAAGTCAGAATTATAAGATCAAAGTCACAATTCTAAGCTCAAAGTCAGAATTCTGAGATCAAAATCAGAATTCTAAGATCAAAGTCAGTATTCAGAGATGAAAGTCAGATTTATACAATCAAAGTCAGTATTCAGAGATGAAAGTCAGAATTATAAGATCAGAGTCAGTATTCAGAGATCCAAGTCAGAATTATAAGATCAAAGTCAGAATTCAGAGACCAAAGTCAGAATTATAAAATCAAAGTCACAATTCTAAGATCAAAGTCAGAATTATGAGATGGAAGTCAGAATTCTAAGATCAAAGTCAGAATTCTGAGATCAAAGTCACAATTCTAAGATCAAGTCAGAGTTCTGAGATCAAAGTCACAATTCTAAGATCAAGACAGAATTATGACATCAAAGTCACTATTCTGAGATCAAAGTCAGAATTCTAAGATTAAAGTCAGAATTCAGAGACCAAAGTCAGAATTCTAAGATCAAAGTTAGAATTCAGAGACCAAAGTCAGAATTATAAGATCAAAGTCACAATTCTGAGATCGAAGTCAGAATTATAAGATCAAAGTCACAATTCTAAGCTCAAAGTCAGAATTCTGAGATCAAAGTCAGAATTCTAAGATCAAAGTCAGAATTCTGAGATCAAAGTCACAATTCTAAGATCAAGTCAGAATTCTGAGATCAAAGTCACAATTCTAAGACCAAAGTCAGAATTATGAGATGGAAGTCAGAATTCTAAGATCAAAGTCAAAATTATGAGATCAAAGTCACAATTCTAAGACCAAAGTCAGAATTATGAGATGGAAGTCAGAATTCTAAGATCAAAGTCAGAATTCTGAGATCAAAGTCACAATTCTAAGATCAAAGTCAGAATTATGAGATGGAAGTCAGAATTCTAAGATCAAAGTCAGAATTCTGAGATCAAAGTCACAATTCTAAGATCAAGTCAGAGTTCTGAGATCAAAGTCACAATTCTAAGATCAATGCAGAATTATGAGATGGAAGTCAGAATTATAAGATCAAAGTCAGAGTTCTGAGATCAAAGTCACAATTCTAAGATCAAGTCAGAATTATGAGATCAAAGTCACTATTCTGAGATCAAAGTCAGAATTCTAAGATTAAAGTCAGAATTCAGAGACCAAAGTCAGAATTCTAAGATCAAAGTTAGAATTCAGAGACCAAAGTCAGAATTATAAGATCAAAGTCACAATTCTGAGATCGAAGTCAGAATTATAAGATCAAAGTCACAATTCTAAGCTCAAAGTCAGAATTCTGAGATCAAAGTCAGAATTCTAAGATCAAAGTCAGAATTCTGAGATCAAAGTCACAATTCTAAGATCAAGTCAGAATTCTGAGATCAAAGTCACAATTCTAAGATCAAGTCAGAATTATGAGATCAAAGTCACTATTCTGAGATCAAAGTCATAATTCAGAGATCAAAGTCAGAATTCAGAGACCAAAGTCAGAATTCTAAGATCAAAGTTAGAATTCAGAGACCAAAGTCAGAATTATAAGATCAAAGTCACAATTCTAAGCTCAAAGTCAGAATTCTGAGATCAAAATCAGAATTCTAAGATCAAAGTCAGTATTCAGAGATGAAAGTCAGATTTATACAATCAAAGTCAGTATTCAGAGATGAAAGTCAGAATTATAAGATCAGAGTCAGTATTCAGAGATCCAAGTCAGAATTATAAGATCAAAGTCAGAATTCAGAGACCAAAGTCAGAATTATAAAATCAAAGTCACAATTCTAAGATCAAAGTCAGAATTATGAGATGGAAGTCAGAATTCTAAGATCAAAGTCAGAATTCTGAGATCAAAGTCACAATTCTAAGATCAAGTCAGAGTTCTGAGATCAAAGTCACAATTCTAAGATCAAGTCAGAATTATGAGATCAAAGTCACTATTCTGAGATCAAAGTCAGAATTCTAAGATTAAAGTTAGAATTCAGAGACCAAAGTCAGAATTATAAGATCAACGTCACAATTCTGAGATCGAAGTCAGAATTATAAGATCAAAGTCACAATTCTAAGCTCAAAGTCAGAATTCTGAGATCAAAGTCAGAATTCTAAGATCAAAGTCAGAATTCTGAGATCAAAGTCACAATTCTAAGATCAAGTCAGAATTCTGAGATCAAAGTCACAATTCTAAGATCAAGTCAGAATTATGAGATCAAAGTCACTATTCTGAGATCAAAGTCATAATTCAGAGATCAAAGTCAGAATTCAGAGACCAAAGTCAGAATTCTAAGATCAAAGTTAGAATTCAGAGACCAAAGTCAGAATTATAAGATCAAAGTCACAATTCTAAGCTCAAAGTCAGAATTCTGAGATCAAAGTCAGAATTCTAAGATCAAAGTCAGTATTCAGAGATGAAAGTCAGATTTATACAATCAAAGTCAGTATTCAGAGATGAAAGTCAGAATTATAAGATCAGAGTCAGTATTCAGAGATCCAAGTCAGAATTATAAGATCAAAGTCAGAATTCAGAGACCAAAGTCAGAATTATAAGATCAAAGTCACAATTCTAAGATCAAAGTCAGAATTATGAGATCAAAGTCAGAATATTTATTTCAATCTTAGAATTTGAAAAAAAAAAATATCCTGTTTAATTTCATTTTTATTTCAGTGGCCTGAATTCATTTTCATATCTAAAGTTGGGAACTTGAAATTTTCACTAAATTCTGTACAGTGTTTTTCTGACATACTACATGATGGGGCCTTCATACGGTCTCTTTTCTCATGATCATGGTGAACAGGACCCTATTACATAAAACCATACAATAACCACAGACCGCTGGGCGCTAAGTCACACATCAACATGGTCACTGGCTGTTTAGACTTAGAAACAGCTGTTCAGGATGTGTGCGAGCAAAAATGATTAGAGAAATGGAGATCTGAGCTTGCATGGCTGAGTCAGCAGGAACTCTTTGTTTAATAGTTATTAAAACAATGGAAATCACCAGAACTGCTGCTCATTCTGTGTGTCCACCAAAACTGTCTGACTGATCCAGAGTGTCGCTGAACTCGTCTGACACTCCACTCAGATGTCCAGCAGCATAATTAGACATTCTCCTGCTGTTTTTCTACCACCGCTACAGGCACACAGCTGCTGTGACGTAACCGTGGTGTTTACTCCCAGCAGTCTGTGGTCATTGATCTCTGTCCGTACCGTGAAAGGCCTCCTCCACATCAGCCATTCTGGGTTTGGGGTTGTTTCTGAGCAGAGCGTACATGGACATGACGATCCCCGGGGTACAGAAACCACACTGAGAGCCGTGAGCCTTGGCGATCCGCTCCTGAGGATGAGGACACTCAGAATCAGTCCTCATGATTAGTAAACTACATCTCCTCACCTGTTAAACCAGGACGCTGCAGAGAGAGCCAGTGTTTGGTCTAGAAGAAAGATGCTGGGGAGGTTGCAGACATGCAGACGAGAGAATAAGACAGGAAATCTTCTTATAACAACTTTAAGAGCTTAAAGTGAACAAGTACTACGTCATTATGTGCAGGAGTTTGGAAAGATTAGTGTATTTTACCTGAACAGGATGTAGTTTCCTCGCCACGCTGCCGATGCCCTCCACCGTCGTCACGGCAACCAGGTGTAGCGAGCAGACGGGGGCAAGGCAGGCGTTTACAGCGTAATGACTGGACGTGAATTAAAGACTAACAGCTGAAAGTCAGCTGATTCAAAAAACTCTGTCATTATACCTTTATAAATAAAGGTTTATTATTTTACAGTCAGGCTGTAAAACTTCCTGTTTAACCCCAATCATGGAACCACTGCTGGAGCCTTCAGATGTGCTCATGTTAGCTGAGTTAGCCAGAATAGACCTCATCTTCTCCTAACCTACAGAATAATAATAATAATAATAATAATAACAACATAAAAAATAATAATAACAAAATAATTATAACAATGATAATAATAATGATAATAATAATAAATAATTAATTAAAAACAATAATATTAATATTATTATCATTATTATACATTTTATTTATGAAGCGCTGTTCATAAAACTCAAAGACACTGTACAATGCAGAAAACGATACATACATATTTTAACATATATACATAGTGAGAGTTTATATATATATAGAGTTTATTTCCTTCATGTACATTGGAACAACACAAAAAATCAGAAGAAAAAAATACAAATTGACATAATTTTGCTCAAAATTCAAAAAAATGGGCCGGACAAAATGATCGTCCCCCTTTTAAAACTGTGTGCAAATCATTTTATTTCCAGCATGTGATGCTCATTTAAACTCACCTGTGGCAGTAACAGGTGCTGCAATCTAGAAATCACACCTGAAGCCAGTTAGAATGTCTAAAAGTTGACTCAGCCTTTGTGTTGTGTGTCTGTGTGTGTCACACCAAGCATGGAGAAGAGGAAGAAGAGTCCAGAATTGTCTGAGGACTTAAGAAGCAAAAAAGTGGAAAAATCTGAACAATCTCAAGGTTAAAGACCATCTCCAGAGATCCTGAGATTCCTTTGTCCACTGTGTGTAATATAATCAAGAAGTTTATAACCATGGAGCTGTGGCTAATCTCCCTGGACGTGGACGGAAGAGAAAAACTGACAAAAGAATGCAACGCAGGATAGTTGGAATGGTGGATAAACATCCTCAGTCAACTTCCACACAGATTCAGGCTGTCCTGCAGACTCAGGGTGCAAAAGTGTCAGCTGGGACCATACGTGGTCATCTGAATGAGATGAAGCGCTATGGCAGGAGACCCAGGAGAACCCCACTGCTGACAAAGAGACAGAAAAAAGCCAGACTGGAGTTTGCAAAAATGTACCTGAGTAAGCCTCAATCCTTCTGGGAGAACATTTAGTGGACAGATGAGACTAGGTAGAGCTTTTTGGAAAAGCAGGTCATTCTACTGTTTACAGAAAACAGAATGAGGCCTACAAAGAAAAGAACACAGTACCTACAGTCAAACATGGTGGAGCTTCAAGGATGTTTTGGGGTTATTTTGCTGCCTCTGGCACTGGGTGCCTTGACTGTGTGACAGGAATCAGGAAATCTGAGACTATCAAAAGATTTTGGGCCGCAATGTAGGGCCTAGTGTCAGAAAGCTGGGTCTGGGTCAAAGGTCATGGGTGTTCCAGCAGGACAACGACCCCAAACATACCTCAGAAAGCACCAAGAAATGGTTGGAGACAAAGCTGGAGAGTTCTGAAGAGGCCAGCAATGAGTCCAGATCTAAATCCCATTGAACACCTATGGAGAGATCTCAGAACTGCTGTTGAAGAAGCACCCTTCAAATCTGAGAGACCTGGAGCAGTTTGGAGAAGAAGAGTGGTCCAAAATTCCAGCTGAGAGGAGTAAGAAGCTTGTTGATGGTTATAGAAGTGACTGGTTTCAGTTATTTTTTTCAGAGGTTGTGCAACAAAATATTAAGTTGAGGGTGCCAATAATTTTGTCTGGCCTATTTTTTGAGTTTTGTGCAAAAGTATGTCAATTTTGTCTTTTTTCCTCGGATTGTTTGTGTTGTTCAGATGCACATAAAGGAAATAAACACATGTAAACCAAAAACATTTGTTGATTGCAACAATTTCTGGGAGAAATGATGTTTTTTCTGGAAAAATTTCCAGGGGTGCCAATATTTTCGTCCATAACTGTGTATGTATGTATATATATATATATCTCAACCCTGAAGAATACTGTGACTGACTGGTATATTTATATAGATAGATATAGATATAGACATATAGACATAGACTCTGAAGGATACTATAGCTGGTTGATATAGGTATAGATATATAGACATAGACTCTGAAGGATACTGCAGCCTGTCGGTGCAGGGCTGGTACCGGGACACCATGACGGTGCACGCTCCACAGCCCCCCTCTGCACAGCCCAGTTTGGTTCCTGTCAGCCCCACTGAGAACAGAAGAAAGGAGTTCAGTCACAGATTCATCTTCACGCTTCCTGTTAAACTCAAACCAGCCCTGACTGACACGCTATCCCCTCAGCCAATCACAGAGCAGCTCTCTGCCCTCCTGTTTATCTTGGTTTGGAATCTGAATCTTCACGGAGCGCTTGAGCAGCCTGGAAAGGTCACTGTATGGATCCTCCACTCGTGGTTTCAGGGATCATTCAGGAGGTTTTCAGGGTCCTTGTTTGGGTTCTGAGGGTTCTTGAAGTGTGAAGGTTAAGCCTGGAGGAGAACAGAAACCTCCTCTGTCCTTTAGGAGGTTGCTAAAGTCCTTAAAAAAGTTCCCAAGGCCCTTGAGAGGATCAAATGATTTTTAGAGAAGTTCTTCTAAAGCTAGCTGAAGCTTCTGTGGGTCCCTGACTGGATCAAGGTGTCCTTGGAGAGGATGAAACGTCCTTGAAGGGACCTTCAGACCTTTTAGAAACCTCTCAAAGAACACCTTAGGTTTCACTTTAAAACATTTACATGTGCAGCAGACCCTGAGCAGGACTGGAAGGTCCTTGAAGAGGACCGTTTAGTCCTTGGGAGAGGATCCTGAAGTCCTAGGATTACTAAGGAGACCTGGAGAGCTCCTGGTAGGTCCTTGAAGAGGTTTAAAATCCATGCTGGTGCTGAACGAGATTCCAGACTTCCTTGGGTATGTCCAAGTCCAAGAGAAAGTTTCAGAGGTCCTTGAGAAGTTCCAAGGAGCTTTGAGGAGGTTGAATTTGTTCCTGCTGAACCTTCAGAGCTTTTGGAAATGTCTTCAAGGACTTCCAAGGTTGAATTTTAAACTATTGAGAAGTGCAGCAGTCGTTTGGGTATGGAAGGTCGGGAAAAGGATCATGTAGTCCTTGGGGGAGGATCCTGGATTCCAGGATGACTAAGGATACCTGGTGAGCTTCAACAATCTGTTCCATCAGTCTTGAAGAGGTTTAGAATCCATGATGGTGGTCCTTAAGGAGGTCCCAGGGTTCCCCGTGTTTGTCCAAAAGGTCTTAGAAGAATTAGGAATCCTGGAAAAAGTATGAATGAGTCCTCGAGGGCGTGAGGTTTTCTAACAGTGTACTTCAGGTCCCTGAAATGCTCCAGGACTCCTCCAGGACTCATCCAGGACTCCTCCAAGACTCATCCAGGACTCATCCAGGACTCCTCCAGGACTCATCCAGGACTCATCCAGGACTCCTCCAAGACTCATCCAGGACTCATCCAGGACTCCTCCAGGACTCATCCAGGACTCCTCCAGGACTCATCCAGGACTCCTCCAAGACTCATCCAGGACTCATCCAGGACTCCTCCAGGACTCATCCAGGACTCCTCCAAGACTCATCCAGGACTCATCCAGGACTCCTCTAAGACTCATCCAGGACTCATCCAGGACTCCTCCAAGACTCATCCAAGACTCATCCAGGACTCCTCCAAGACTCATCCAAGACTCATCCAAGGCTCATCCAGGACTCCTCCAAGACTCATCCAGGACTCCTCCAAGACTCATCCAAGACTCATCCAGGACTCCTCCAAGACTCATCCAAGGCTCATCCAGGACTCCTCCAAGACTCATCCAGGACTCCTCCAAGACTCATCCAGGACTCCTCCAAGACTCATCCAGGACTCATCCAGGACTCCTCCAAGACTCATCCAGGACTCCTCCAAGACTCATCCAGGACTCATCCAGGACTCATCCAGGACTCTTCTAAGACTCATCCAGAACTCCTCCAAGACTCATCCAGGACTCTCCAGGACTCATCCAGGACTCCTCCAAGACTCATCCAAGACTCATCCAGGACTCCTCCAAGACTCATCCAGGACTCCTCAAGGACTCATCCAGGACTCCTCCAGGAACCATCCAAGACTCATCCAGGACTCATCCAGGACTCCTCCAGGAACCATCCAGGACTCCTCCAAGACTCATCCAGGACTCCTCAAGGACCCATCCAGGACTCCTCCAAGACTCCTCAAGGACTCCTCCAGGACTTCTCCAGGAACCATCCAAGACTCATCCAGGACTCATCCAGGACTCATCCAGGACTCCTCCAGGAACCATCCAGGACTCCTTCAGGACTCCTCCAGGACCCATCCAGGACTCCTCCAGGACTCCTCCAGGACTACTTAAGGCTGTTTCTATTGTTCTACGTTTGGATCCAGGACCCTGAAAATCCCCTGAAGAAAGCCAATAAAACCATTAAAACCATTAAAACCATTAGAGCCAATAAAACCATTAAAACCATTAGAGCCATTAAAACCATTAAAACCATTAGAGCCAATAAAACCATTAAAACCATTAAAACCATTAGAGCCAATAAAACCGTTAAAACCATTAAAACCATTAGAGCCATTAAAACCATTAAAACCATTAGAGCCAATAAAACCATTAAAACCATTAGAGCCAATAAAACCATTAGAGCCAATAAAACCATTAAAACCATTAGAGCCAATAAAACCATTAAAACCATTAGAGCCAATAAAACCATTAAAACCATTAGAGCCAATAAAACCATTAAACCATTAGAGCCAATAAAACCATTAAAACCATTAAAACCATTAGAGCCAATAAAACCATTAAAACCATTAGAGCCAATAAAACCATTAAACCATTAGAGCCAATTAAGCCATTAAAACTATTAAAACCATTAAAACCATTAGAGCCAATAAAACCACTAAAACCATTAAAACAATTAAAACCATTAGAGCCAATAAAACCATTAAAGCCATTAAAACCATTAAAACCATTAGAGCCAATAAAACCATTAAAACCATTATTGCCAATTAAACCATTAAAACTATTTAAACCATTAAAACCATTAGAGCCAATAAAACCATTAAAGCCATTGGAGCCAATAAAACCATTAAAACCATTAAAACCATTAGAGCCAATTAAACCATTAAAACCATTAAACCATTAGAGCCATTAAAACCATTACAGCCAATAAAACCATTAAAACCATTAAAACCATTAGAGCCAATGAAACCATTAAACCATTAAAACCATTAAAACCATTAGAGCCAATAAAACCATTAAAACCATTAAAAACATTAGAGCCAATAAAACCATTAAAAACATTAGAGCCAATAAAACCATTAAAACCATTAGAGCCAATAAAACCATTAAAACCATTAAAACCATTAGAGCCAATAAAACCATTAAAACCATTAAAACCATTAGAGCCATTAAAACCATTCAAACCATTAGAGCCATTAAAACCATTAAAACCATTAAAACCATTAGAGCCATTAAAACCATTAAAACCATTAGAGCCATTAAAACCATTAAAACCATTAGAGCCAATAAAACCGTTAAAACCATTAAAACCATTAGAGCCAATAAAACCAATCAAACCATTAAAACAATTAAAAACCATTAGAGCCAATAAAACCACTAAAACCATTAAAACAATTAAAACCATTAGAGCCAATAAAACCATTAAAGCCATTAAAACCATTAAAACCATTAGAGCCAATAAAACCATTAAAACCATTAGAGCCAATTAAACCATTAAAACTATTAAAACCATTAAAACCATTAGAGCCAATAAAACCACTAAAACCGTTAAAACAATTAAAACCATTAGAGCCAATAAAACCATTAAAGCCATTAAAACCATTAAAACCATTAGAGCCAATAAAACCATTAAAACCATTATTGCCAATTAAACCATTAAAACTATTTAAACCATTAGAGCCATTAAAACCATTACAGCCAATAAAACCATTAAAACCATTAAAACCATTAGAGCCAATGAAACTGTTAAAACCATTAAAACCATTAAAACCATTAGAGCCAATTAAACCATTAAAACCATTAAACCATTAGAGCCATTAAAACCATTAAAACCATTAGAGCCAATGAAACCATTAAACCATTAAAACCATTAAAACCATTAGAGCCAATAAAACCATTAAAACCATTAAAAACATTAGAGCCAATAAAACCATTAAAAACATTAGAGCCAATAAAACCATTAAAACCATTAGAGCCAATAAAACCATTAAAACCATTAAAACCATTAGAGCCAATAAAACCATTAAAACCATTAAAACCATTAGAGCCATTAAAACCATTCAAACCATTAGAGCCATTAAAACCATTAAAACCATTAAAACCATTAGAGCCATTAAAACCATTAAAACCATTAGAGCCATTAAAACCATTAAAACCATTAGAGCCAATAAAACCGTTAAAACCATTAAAACCATTAGAGCCAATAAAACCAATCAAACCATTAAAACAATTAAAAACCATTAGAGCCAATAAAACCACTAAAACCATTAAAACAATTAAAACCATTAGAGCCAATAAAACCATTAAAGCCATTAAAACCATTAAAACCATTAGAGCCAATAAAACCATTAAAACCATTAGAGCCAATTAAACCATTAAAACTATTAAAACCATTAAAACCATTAGAGCCAATAAAACCACTAAAACCGTTAAAACAATTAAAACCATTAGAGCCAATAAAACCATTAAAGCCATTAAAACCATTAAAACCATTAGAGCCAATAAAACCATTAAAACCATTATTGCCAATTAAACCATTAAAACTATTTAAACCATTAGAGCCATTAAAACCATTACAGCCAATAAAACCATTAAAACCATTAAAACCATTAGAGCCAATGAAACTGTTAAAACCATTAAAACCATTAAAACCATTAGAGCCAATTAAACCATTAAAACCATTAAACCATTAGAGCCATTAAAACCATTAAAACCATTAGAGCCAATAAAACCATTAGAGCCATTAAAACCATTACAGCCAATAAAACCATTAAAACCATTAAAACCATTAGAGCCAATAAAACCGTTAATACCATTAAAACCATTAGAGCCTTTAAAACCATTAAAACCATTAGAGCCAATAAAACCATTAAAACCATTAGAGCCATTAAAACCATTTAAACCATTAGAGCCAATAAAACCATTAAACCATTAGAGCCATTAAAACCATTAAAACCATTAGAGCCATTAAAACCAATAAAACCATTAGAGCCTATAAAACCATTAAAACCATTAAAACCATTTAAACGATTAGAGCCAATAAAACCATTAAAACCATTAGAGCCAATAAAACCATTAAAAACATTAGAGCCAATGAAACCATTAAAACCATTAGAGCAATTAAAACCATTAGGGGCCAATAAAACCATTAAACCATTAGAGCCATTAAAACCATTAAAACCATTAGAGCCAATAAAACCATTAAAACCATTAAAACCATTAGAGCCATTAAAACCATTAAAACCATTAGAGCCATTAAAACAATTAAAGACCATTAAAACCATTAGAGCCATTAAAACAATTAAAAACCATTAGAGCCAATAAAACCACTAAAACCATTAAAACAATTAAAACCATTAGAGCCAATAAAACCATTAAAGCCATTAAAACCATTAAAACCATTGGAGCCAATAAAACCATTAAAACCATTAGAGCCAATTAAACCATTAAAACTATTAAAACCATTAAAACCATTAGAGCCAATAAAACCACTAAAACCATTAAAACAATTAAAACCATTAGGGCCAATAAAACCATTAAAGCCATTAAAACCATTAAAACCATTAGAGCCAATAAAACCATTAAAACCATTATTGCTAATTAAACCATTAAAACTATTTAAACCATTAAAACCATTAGAGCCAATAAAACCATTAAAGCCATTGGAGCCAATAAAACCATTAAAACCATTAAAACCATTAGAGCCAATTAAACCATTAAAACCATTAAACCATTAGAGCCATTAAAACTGTTAAAACCATTAAAACCATTAAAACCATTAGAGCCAATAAAACCATTAAAACCATTAAAACCATTAGAGCCAATAAAACCATTAAAACCATTAGAGCCAATAAAACCATTAAAAACATTAGAGCCAATAAAACCATTAAAACCATTAGAGCCAATAAAACCATTAAAACCATTAAAACCATTAGAGCCAATAAAACCATTAAAACCATTAAAACCATTAGAGCCATTAAAACCATTCAAACCATTAGAGCCATTAAAACCATTAAAACCATTAAAACCATTAGAGCCATTAAAACCATTAAAACCATTAAAACCATTAGAGCCATTAAAACCATTAAAACCATTAGAGCCATTAAAACCATTAAAACCATTAGAGCCAATAAAACCATTAAAACCATTAGAGCCAATAAAACCAATCAAACCATTAAAACAATTAAAAACCATTAGAGCCAATAAAACCACTAAAACCATTAAAACAATTAAAACCATTAGAGCCAATAAAACCATTAAAGCCATTAAAACCATTAAAACCATTAGAGCTAATAAAACCATTAAAACCATTAGAGCCAATTAAACCATTAAAACTATTAAAACCATTAAAACCATTAGAGCCAATAAAACCACTAAAACCGTTAAAACAATTAAAACCATTAGAGCCAATAAAACCATTAAAGCCATTAAAACCATTAAAACCATTAGAGCCAATAAAACCATTAAAACCATTATTGCCAATTAAACCATTAAAACTATTTAAACCATTAAAACCATTAGAGCCAATAAAACCATTAAAGCCATTAGAGCCAATAAAACCATTAACACCATTAAAACCATTAGAGCCAATTAAACCATTAAAACCATTAAAACCATTAGAGCCAATAAAACCATTAGAGCCATTAAAACCATTAGAGCCAATAAAACCATTAAAACCATTCAAACCATTAGAGCCATTAAAACCATTAAAACCATTAAAACCATTAGAGCCATTAAAACCATTAAAACCATTAAAACCATTAGAGCCATTAAAACCATTAAAACCATTAGAGCCAATAAAACCGTTAAAACCATTAAAACCATTAGAGCCATTAAAACCATTAAAACCATTAGAGCCAATAAAACCATTAAAACCATTAGAGCCAATAAAACCAATCAAACCATTAAAACAATTAAAAACCATTAGAGCCAATAAAACCACTAAAACCATTAAAACAATTAAAACCATTAGAGCCAATAAAACCATTAAAGCCATTAAAACCATTAAAACCATTAGAGCTAATAAAACCATTAAAACCATTAGAGCCAATTAAACCATTAAAACTATTAAAACCATTAAAACCATTAGAGCCAATAAAACCACTAAAACCGTTAAAACAATTAAAACCATTAGAGCCAATAAAACCATTAAAGCCATTAAAACCATTAAAACCATTAGAGCCAATAAAACCATTAAAACCATTATTGCCAATTAAACCATTAAAACTATTTAAACCATTAAAACCATTAGAGCCAATAAAACCATTAAAGCCATTAGAGCCAGTAAAACCATTAACACCATTAAAACCATTAGAGCCAATTAAACCATTAAAACCATTAAAACCATTAGAGCCAATAAAACCATTAGAGCCATTAAAACCATTAGAGCCAATAAAACCATTAAAACCACTAAAACCATTAGAGCCATTAAAACAATTAAAACCATTAAAACCATTAGAGCCTTTAAAACCATTAAAACCATTAGAGCCAATAAAACCAATCAAACCATTAAAACAATTAAAAACCATTAGAGCCAATAAAACCACTAAAACCATTAAAACAATTAAAACCATTAGAGCCAATAAAACCATTAAAGCCATTAAAACCATTAAAACCATTAGAGCTAATAAAACCATTAAAACCATTAGAGCCAATTAAACCATTAAAACTATTAAAACCATTAAAACCATTAGAGCCAATAAAACCACTAAAACCGTTAAAACAATTAAAACCATTAGAGCCAATAAAACCATTAAAGCCATTAAAACCATTAAAACCATTAGAGCCAATAAAACCATTAAAACCATTATTGCCAATTAAACCATTAAAACTATTTAAACCATTAAAACCATTAGAGCCAATAAAACCATTAAAGCCATTAGAGCCAATAAAACCATTAACACCATTAAAACCATTAGAGCCAATTAAACCATTAAAACCATTAAACCATTAGAGCCATTAAAACCATTAAAACCATTAGAGCCAATAAAACCATTAAAACCATTAGAGCCTATAAAACCATTAAAACCATTAAAACCATTAAAACCATTAGAGCCATTAAAACCAATAAAACCATTAGAGCCTATAAAACCATTAAAACCATTTAAACCATTAGAGCCAATAAAACCATTAAAACCTTTAGAGCCAATAAAACCATTAAAAACATTAGAGCCAATGAAACCATTAAAACCATTAGAGCAATTAAAACCATTAGAGCCAATAAAACCATTAAACCATTAGAGCCATTAAAACCATTAAAACCATTAGAGCCAATAAAACCCTTAAAACCATTAGAGCCATTAAAACCATTAAAACCATTAGAGCCAATTAAACCATTAAAACCATTAAAACCACTAGAGCCATTAAAACCATTAAAACCATTAAAACCATTAGAGCCCATTAAACCATTAAAACCATTAGAGCCAATAAAACCATTAGAGCCAATAAAACCATTAAAGCCATTAAAACCATTAAAACCATTAGAGCTAATAAAACCATTAAAACCATTAGAGCCAATTAAACCATTAAAACTATTAAAACCATTAAAACCATTAGAGCCAATAAAACCACTAAAACCGTTAAAACAATTAAAACCATTAGAGCCAATAAAACCATTAAAGCCATTAAAACCATTAAAACCATTAAAACCATTAGAGCCATTAAAACCAATAAAACCATTAGAGCCTATAAAACCATTAAAACCATTAAAACCATTTAAACCATTAGAGCCAATAAAACCATTAAAACCTTTAGAGCCAATAAAACCATTAAAAACATTAGAGCCAATGAAACCATTAAAACCATTAGAGCAATTAAAACCATTAGAGCCAATAAAACCATTAGAGCCAATAAAACCATTAAAACCATTAAAACCATTAGAGCCATTAAAACAATTAAAACCATTAAAACCATTAGAGCCTTTAAAACCATTAAAACCATTACAGCCAATAAAACCAATCAAACCATTAAAACAATTAAAAACCATTAGAGCCAATAAAACCACTAAAACCATTAAAACAATTAAAACCATTAGAGCCAATAAAACCATTAAAGCCATTAAAACCATTAAAACCATTAGAGCTAATAAAACCATTAAAACCATTAGAGCCAATTAAACCATTAAAACTATTAAAACCATTAAAACCATTAGAGCCAATAAAACCACTAAAACCGTTAAAACAATTAAAACCATTAGAGCCAATAAAACCATTAAAGCCATTAAAACCATTAAAACCATTAGAGCCAATAAAACCATTAAAACCATTATTGCCAATTAAACCATTAAAACTATTTAAACCATTAAAACCATTAGAGCCAATAAAACCATTAAAGCCATTAGAGCCAATAAAACCATTAACACCATTAAAACCATTAGAGCCAATTAAACCATTAAAACCATTAAACCATTAGAGCCATTAAAACCATTAAAACCATTAGAGCCAATAAAACCATTAAAACCATTAGAGCCTATAAAACCATTAAAACCATTAAAACCATTAAAACCATTAGAGCCATTAAAACCAATAAAACCATTAGAGCCTATAAAACCATTAAAACCATTAAAACCATTTAAACCATTAGAGCCAATAAAACCATTAAAACCTTTAGAGCCAATAAAACCATTAAAACCATTAGAGCAATTAAAACCATTAGAGCCAATAAAACCATTAAACCATTAGAGCCATTAAAACCATTAAAACCATTAGAGCCAATAAAACCCTTAAAACCATTAAAACCATTAAAACCATTTAAACCATTAGAGCCAATAAAACCATTAAAAACATTAGAGCCAATGAAACCATTAAAACCATTAGAGCAATTAAAACCATTAGAGCCAATAAAACCATTAAACCATTAGAGCCATTAAAACCATTAAAACCATTAGAGCCAATAAAACCCTTAAAACCATTAGAGCCATTAAAACCATTAAAACCATTAGAGCCAATTAAACCATTAAAACCATTAAAACCACTAGAGCCATTAAAACCATTAAAACCATTAAAACCATTAGAGCCAATGAAACCATTAAAACCATTAGAGAAATTAAAACCATTAGAGCCAATAAAACCATTAAACCATTAGAGCCATTAAAACCATTAAAACCATTAGAGCCAATAAAACCACTAAAACCGTTAAAACAATTAAAACCATTAGAGCCAATAAAACCATTAAAGCCATTAAAGCCATTAAAACCATTAAAACCATTAGAGCCATTAAAACCAATAAAACCATTAGAGCCTATAAAACCATTAAAACCATTAAAACCATTTAAACCATTAGAGCCAATAAAACCATTAAAACCTTTAGAGCCAATAAAACCATTAAAAACATTAGAGCCAATGAAACCATTAAAACCATTAGAGCAATTAAAACCATTAGAGCCAATAAAACCATTAAACCATTAGAGCCATTAAAACCATTAAAACCATTAGAGCCAATAAAACCCTTAAAACCATTAGAGCCATTAAAACCATTAAAACCATTAGAGCCAATTAAACCATTAAAACCATTAAAACCATTAGAGCCAATAAAACCATTAGAGCCAATAAAACCAGTAAAACCATTAGAGCCATTAAAACCATTAGAGCCATTAGAACCATTAAAACCATTAAAACTATTAGAGCCAATAAAACCATTAAAACCATTAGAGCCAATAAAACCATTAAAACCATTAAACCATTAGAGCCATTAAAACCATTAAAACCATTAGAGCCAATTAAACCATTAAAACCATTAAACCATTAGAGCCATTAAAACCATTAAAACCATTAAAACCATTAGAGCCAATAAAACCATTAAAACCATTAGAGCCAATAAAACCATTAGAGCCAATAAAACCAGTAAAACCATTAGAGCCATTAAAACCATTAGAGCCATTAGAACCATTAAAACCATTAAAACTATTAGAGCCAATAAAACCATTAAAACCATTAGAGCCAATAAAACCATTAAACCATTAGAGCCATTAAAACCATTAAAACCATTAGAGCCAATAAAACCATTAAACCATTAGAGCCATTAAAACCATTAAAACCATTAGAGCCATTAAAACCATTAGAGCCAATAAAACCATTAAAACCATTAAAACCATTAAAACCACTAAAACCACAGCAGCTGTTTGGTCCTCTCCAGCTGAGAGGAAATTGCTGACTGGACCATTTCCTGTTGTTCTGGTTCTAAATGATTTCAGCCTGTCAGAGGAAACGGGAAATCTTCAGGGATAAACCAGAATAAAAAGGTTTAGCATAAATCCTGGTCTGATCGCGGTTTCATGAAGGCATTCACCGACGTCTGAGAGGGTTCAGATATCTGACCCTTCTATAGAGATAAACCTACATTTCCTCCTCAGGTACGTCAGCAAGGTCATCTCAGGGTCGGCGTTCTTCTCCACAATCTGCAACAAAAACACAAAACAGAGGAGTTCACAGAATGAAAGAATAAAACTAAAGATTCATGAGCATCAACCTGAAAATAAAAACAGTAGGAACCAGATTAACACGTTTCCATCCGCAGCTTTTTCAGATGTTGCCAACGTACTTTTGCAATCTAAAATCCTGTTCTTCACCATGGAGAGAGAGCGTGGGCCAAACTGCACACAGAGGCTGGAAACATCTGGAAACGCTGTTAGAACTTCAAAGGAGAGGCAAACCTCCAGTCCTCTGAAACCCCAGCCACTTAACAAATGTTGCCAACATGTTTTTGCAATTTAGACGTGATGGTCAGGAAGATTCTAGACCAAAAGAAAGGGAGCGTGGTCATGATGAAAGTGGCGAGGAGCGAGGCAAACCCACGCATGTGGTCTCCACACAGGAAGTCTCTGTGGGAGGACCAGGAACCTTCTCACTGAGGCGTCGACCTGAACCACTGCACCACCGCTCAGACAACACCTGGATGACCGTCTGCAGAGGAAGCAGGGATTGAGCGCTCTGCTGCTCCCATCGTCTAAACGTTAACGTGTGAGAGCGCCGCTGACCCGTGAACGGCCACAGGTCAAACCGCCGGGAGAACATTAACCTCAGAAGAACGCAGAGATTATAGGACGAGGACTGAAAGGTCCACAGATTACTGAAGTCATTACCTCGTCTAAGGAGAATCAGAGCTGATCTTTAATCTAACGTCAGATTAATCAGATTAATTATGAAGTCATTACCTCGTCTAAGGAGAATCAGAGCTGATCTTTAATCTAACGTCAGATTAATCAGATTAATTATGAAGTCATTACCTCGTCTAAGGAGAATCAGAGCTGATCTTTAATCTAACGCCAGATTAATCAGATTAATTATGAAGTCATTACCTCGCCTAAGGAGAATCAGAGCTGATCTTTAATCTAACGCCTAAGGAGAATCAGAGCTGATCTTTAATCTAACGCCAGATTAATCAGCTTAATTATGAAGTCATTACCTCCACTAACGAGAATCAGAGCTGATCTTTAATCTAACGTCAGATTAATCAGATTAATTATGAAGTCATTACCTCGTCTAAGGAGAATCAGAGCTGATCTTTAATCTAACGTCAGATTAATCAGATTAATTATGAAGTCATTACCTCGTCTAAGGAGAATCAGAGCTGATCTTTAATCTAACGTCAGATTAATCAGATTAATTATGAAGTCATTACCTCGTCTAAGGAGAATCAGAGCTGATCTTTAATCTAACGTCAGATTAATCAGATTAATTATGAAGTCATTACCTCGTCTAAGGAGAATCAGAGCTGATCTTTAATCTAACGTCAGATTAATCAGATTAATTATGAAGTCATTACCTCGTCTAAGGAGAATCAGAGCTGATCTTTAATCTAACGTCAGATTAATCAGATTAATTATGAAGTCATTACCTCCTCTAAAGAGAATCAGAGCTGATCTTTAATCTAACGTCAGATTAATCAGATTAATTATGAAGTCATTACCTCGTCTAAGGAGAATCAGAGCTGATCTTTAATCTAACGTCAGATTAATCAGATTAATTATGAAGTCATTACCTCCTCTAAAGAGAATCAGAGCTGATCTTTAATCTAACGTCAGATTAATCAGATTAATTATGAAGTCATTACCTCGTCTAAGGAGAATCAGAGCTGATCTTTAATCTAACGTCAGATTAATCAGATTAATTATGAAGTCATTACCTCGTCCTAGGAGAATCAGAGCTGATCTTTAATCTAACGTCAGATTAATCAGATTAATTATGAAGTCATTACCTCGTCCTAGGAGAATCAGAGCTGATCTTTAATCTAACGTCAGATTAATCAGATTAATTATGAAGTCATTACCTCGTCTAAGGAGAATCAGAGCTGATCTTTAATCTAACGTCAGATTAATCAGATTAATTATGAAGTCATTACCTCCTCTAAGGAGAATCAGGGCTGATCTTTAATCTAACGTCAGATTAATCAGATTAATTATGAAGTCATTACCTCGTCTAAGGAGAATCAGAGCTGATCTTTAATCTAACGTCAGATTAATCAGATTAATTATGAAGTTATTACCTCCTCTAAGGAGAATCAGGGCTGATCTTTAATCTAACGTCAGATTAATCAGATTAATTATGAAGTCATTACCTCGTCTAAGGAGAATCAGAGCTGATCTTTAATCTAACGTCAGATTAATCAGATTAATTATGAAGTCATTACCTCGTCTAAAGAGAATCAGAGCTGATCTTTAATCTAACGTCAGATTAATCAGATTAATTATGAAGTCATTACCTTGTCTAAGGAGAATCAGAGCTGATCTTTAATCTAACGTCAGATTAATCAGATTAATTATGAAGTCATTACCTCCTCTAGCGAAATCAGCGTTGGTCCACTGAGGTTCATCTGGTCCACTGATAACTTATTCTAAGCGATTCTTTTAACAGACCAGAGAGTCTTTTTCATACCTGACCTTCCTCAGAGTGCTCACCAGCCCTGTTTTAATGTTGCCAATGTATTTTTGCAATCATATATTATCTTAGGTCATTATTTATATTAACACTAAAAGAGAGGGAATGGTCCAAATTGCACAAACACATTGGCAACTTTTGGAAAGTGGGGGGAATGAATGAGGCAAATGTACAATCCTTGCCAGTCCCTGCCACTGTTCCATGGACTGCCAATGAATTTGTGTGTTATTGTTCATCCCAAAGAAACAGAGCGTGGTCCTGGTCCAGGTTTAATCCTGATTAAACTGATATAAACTGGAGTTTAATCCTGTTTAAACACATATAAACTGGAGTTTAATCCTGATTAAACGCATATAAACTGGAGATTAATCCTGATTAAACACATATAAACTGGAGTTTAATCCTGTTTAAACACATATAAACTGGAGTTTAATCCTGATTAAACACATATAAACTGGAGTTTAATCCTGTTTAAACGCATATAAACTGGAGCTTAATCCAGATTAAACACATATAAACTGGAGTTTAATCCTGATTAAACGCATATAAACTGGAGATTAATCCTGATTAAACACATATAAACTGGAGTTTAATCCTGTTTAAACGCATATAAACTGGAGTTTAATCCTGATCAAACACATATAAACTGGAGTTTAATCCTGATTAGACTGATATAAACTGGAGTTTAATCCTGATTAAACTGATGTAAACTGGAGCTTAATCCAGATTAAACACATATAAACTGGAGTTTAATCCTAATTAGACTGATATAAACTGGAGTTTAATCCTGATTAAACTGATATAAACTGGAGTTTAATCCTGATTAGACTGTTATAAACTGGAGTTTAATCAGGATTAGACTGATATAAACTGGAGTTTAATCCTGATTAAACACATATAAACTGGAGTTTAATCCTGATTAGACTGATATAAACTGGAGTTTAATCCTGATTACACACATATAAACTGGAGTTTAATCTTGATTAGACCCATATAAATTGGAGTTTAATCCTGATTAAACACATATAAACTGGAGTTTAATCTTGATAAGACTGATATAAACTGGAGTTTAATCCTGATTAAACACATATAAACTGGAGTTTAATCCTGTTTAAACACATATAAACTGGAGTTTAATCCTGATTAAACGCATATAAACTGGAGATTAATCCTGATTAAACACATATAAACTGGAGTTTAATCCTGTTTAAACACATATAAACTGGAGTTTAATCCTGATCAAACTGATATGAACTTGAGTTTAATCCTGATTAAACACATATAAACTGGAGTTTAATCTTGATTAGACCCATATAAATTGGAGTTTAATCCTGATTAAACACATATAAACTGGAGTTTAATCTTGATAAGACTGATATAAACTGGAGTTTAATCCTGATTAAACACATATAAACTGGAGTTTAATCCTGATTAGACTGATATAAACTGGAGTTTAATCCTGATTAAACTGCTATGAACTTGAGTTTAATCCTGATTTAACTGCTATGAACTTGAGTTCAATCCTGATTAAACTGATATAAACTGGAGTTTAATCCTGATTAGACTGATATAAACTGGAGTTTAATCCTGATTAAACACATATAAACTGGAGTTTAATCCTGATTAGACTGATATAAACTGGAGTTTAATCCTGATTAGACTGATATAAACTGGAGTTTAATCCTGATTAAACTGCTATGAACTTGAGTTTAATCCTGATTAAACTGAGATTAAATAATCCCCTCTTACAGGGTCTAACCCATCCTTGTGCTTTTATCCTGCAGCTCTGCGGTTCCTCTGAAGTGTTCTAATCTGGATTTGGTTCCACATTCTCCATCTCATCTAGGTCATCACGTGCTAGCGTCAGCTGCGTCACGCTCTCTGTTTGTGTTCATAGTCTCTACTTATCACTGACTGAAGCATACCGCTCTGCTCCACTCAGCTTTATGTCTACATCTAGATTTATACACACACACACACACCCACACACACCCACACACACACACACATATATATATATATATATATGGACATCTATATTTATACACACATACATATATATTTATATGGTAGATAAACTTAAAACAAAAAGTAAGGCAATTAGTGTTTGTTAGATCAGTTCTCATGTATCAATGCTTGTTGGTAATAAATCTTATACTGTAGTAAAGCCTGGTTATGAACCTTTTAAATGATGCCACATCTGTAAGGATCATGCGTTTGTGGGATGAGCAGCAGAGCTGAGTATGTGGGTTGTGCCCATGAAAAATGTGCCAAATCTTCTCTGCTAATGCCAAACAGCTGATTCTGCTGTTGACTCTTGTTTGCTGTTTGGTGATTGGATGATTGAAGTTTGAACAAACAAGACATACTGACAATTTACCAATTTATTGATTTAACAAACAGGAGCCTCAGCAGAAGAAACAATCACAGCCACAACAGCCTGGCTCCTCCCCCTCATGCTGGTCATCAGCCTGGCTCCTCCCCCTCATGCTGGTCATCAGCCTGGCTCCTCCCCCTCATGCTGGTCACCAGCCTGGCTCCTCCCCCTCATGCTGGTCATCAGCCTGGCTCCTCCCCCTCATGCTGGTCACCAGCCTGGCTCCTCCCCCTCATGCTGGTCACCAGCCTGGCTCCTCCCCCTCATGCTGGTCACCATCCTGGCTCCTCCTCCTCATGCTGGTCACCAGCCTGGCTCCTCCCCCTCATGCTGGTCATCAGCCTGGCTCCTCCCCCTCATGCTGGTCACCAGCCTGGCTCCTCCCCCTCATGCTGGTCACCAGCCTGGCTCCTCCCCCTCATGCTGGTCACCAGCCTGGTCACACACTGCTGTGGGACGGCAACCCATTCTTCAACCAGATTTAGTCTCCAGTCAGCCAGCGTGGTTGTGTTGGTCACTCTGGCACCAACAGCACGCCCAAGCTGATCCCACAAGTGTTCAGTGGGGTTAAAGGTCAGGACTGCTGGCAGGACATTCCTTCCTCTCCACTCCCAGATCCTGGAGGTAGTCTCTGATAACCCCCGCTCTGTGGGGGCGAGTGTTGTCATCTTGCAGGATAGAGTTCTTGCTGACAGGGAGAGAAAACAGTATTCTTGGGGTGTGGTCTTCTAGGGACGCCCATGCTCACAGGTGCTGCCAATCAGGCACCTGATTGGAGCACCTGGAGGTACCAGAAGCTCAAAACAACAGTCAACAGCAGAATCAGCTGTTTGGCATTGGCAGAGAAAATCTGGCACATTTTTCATGGACGCAACCCACATACTCAGCTCTGCTGCTCATCCCACAAATGCATGATCCTTACAGATGTGGCATCATTTAAAAGGTTCATAGCCAGGCTTTACTACGGTATAAGATTTATTACCAACAAGCATTGATACAACAGAGAACTGATCTAACAAACACACATTTCCTTACTTTTCGTTTCAAGTGTATTTCACTGTTAAAACTATTTTGGTCATTTTACTGATATGATCTAAAATAAATTAAGTTAAAAAAGTCTATAAATTACAACTTCAACATTTTAATTTAATAATTTTGACATTTTATCCTATAAAACACGTTTTAATCTCCTAATTCTGACTCTTGACTTTGTCAAAGACCTTTTAATCTCCTAATTCTGACTCTTGCCTTTGTCAAAGATCTTTTAATCTCCTAATTCTGACTCTTGACTTTGTCAAAGATCTTTTAATCTCCTAATTCTGACTCTTGCCTTTGTCAAAGATCTTTTAATCTCCTAATTCTGACTCTTGCCTTTGTCAAAGATCTTTTAATCTCCCAGCTCTGACTGCTCAGCTGTTCTCTGTCTTGCTGGCATTACTGAGCCTCCAGAATAATCCATTCTAGTTAGATTTGTGTAAACAGATTATTGATAATTGATCAGAATAAACTGATAATGAACTTTATAATCCTGGTTTGAATCCGGATTAGAGAAGTCTGATTAACGGCTGGATTATGCTGACTCCTTAAACTTCGACCTTTGACCACGTTTAAATCTAATCTTACCTTCTTCCCGTTAACGAAGAAGACCAGCTCGTCCGTCCCGGACCCGGTCTCTCCATCGGTCTTGGTCCCGTTCACGTCCCTCATGTCCTCGGTTCTCGGTGTCCTGTCTCGGTCTGTCCCTCATGGACCGGGTCCCTCTCTGCTCTGGAGGTGGACTCTGACGCGGAGAGGTGTGTCCTCCGGGCATCCGGAGAGACGAACGGCTCCGCCTCCCGCCAAGACAGCGACGTCCAGGTGGTGTAGGTCACGTGCTGTAATTGAAGCCGATCACAGTTATTGATCACGATCAGATCATTGATCCTCAGCTGACAGGGAGTCTGGAGGTTTTCTACTCTTCCTGTTTACTGACCTCCAGTACCCAGTCTGACCTTTCACCTCCGATAAGGCAGCCAACCAGGGTCAATGATTCACAGGGGTCAAAGGTCAGCTGATCAGACGGTTCAAATGAGTTTTAAGATACACTACAGCGAGTTAAAGAGACTAAAGACAACTCTGAGACAAACTAGGGTTTAAAAATTCAGCTCAAAAATAAATAAATGAAAAATAAATAAAAAAAGAATCATAATGGAAAAAAATAAATAATGATAACAAAAATAATATCAACAACAACAAGCAGTAGTTATAATAATAATAATAATAATAATAATAATAATAATAATAAATCATCACTTTAAAGATAATATTTATTACTATTTATTTTCTATAAACACATTATTATACTTATTTAAACTTTATTAGTCACTGTTGGTAAGTAAAGGGGAAATTTCCTGTACAAATATTGTCAATGTTTTTGTGCAACTTTGATCATGTGCAGGAGGTTGCTGGCAATTTCAGGAATTAGAGTAATTTAATTTACTAATACTGGGCATCAACACGTCTTGTTGCAGTGTTTCAGTTTATTGTAATGTTGTTTGGCAACATTTTATTTGTTATGTTGTTGCCTGCAGTCTGAGAAAGGACCATCTGAATTGCACAAAAACATTGGCAATATTCGGACAACTATTTAGCTACAAAATACTGAGTTCCTGTTTCCAGTGGTTCAAGAAAGGGCAAGAGCAACTGAACTGCACAAATTAGTTGTGAATATTTAGAAAACTTTATATGTGACAAAATATTGCATCATTTTGTAACCCACAGCCCATGCATACCGTCCAGATTTACCAATAATGTTGGCAACAGTTCTGCTTAAAAGTTTAGGAAAAGTGAAAGAGCAATCTCTGAATTGCACAAATATGCAAATTAGTTGTCAATATTTGGATAAATGAGAGAAGCGATAGAGGTGGAAACTCTGACTCCTGTCTGGGTTCAATCCTTTATCTAAAGGTGTGCAGGAGTTTAACTAAAATTTAACAGAGAAAATCAATAAATTATGCAATATTGCTTTGGCAACATTTAGACAACATGCATGTGGAACGGATGTGTTTACCGTTGCATCTCTACATAATTACTCTCTTAGGTATTTTTGTGTTGACCTGTGTGTTAACCTCCACAGGTGATTACCTCCACAGGTGTTTACCTCCACAGGTGTTTACCTCCACAGGTGTTTACCTCCACAGGTGTTTACCTCCACAGGTGATTACCTCCACAGGTGTTTACCTCCACAGGTGTTCACCTTCACAGGTGTTTACCTCCACAGGTGATTACCTCCACAGGTGTTTACCTCCACAGGTGATTACCTTCACAGGTGTTAACCTCCACAGGTGATTACCTCCACAGGTGATTACCTCCACAGGTGTTTACCTCCACAGGTGTTTACCTCCACAGGTGATTACCTCCACAGGTGTTCACCTTCACAGGTGTTTACCTCCACAGGTGATTACCTCCACAGGTGTTTACCTCCACAGGTGTTTACCTCCACAGGTGATTACCTCCACAGGTGATTACCTCCACAGGTGTTCACCTTCACAGGTGTTTACCTCCACAGGTGATTACCTCCACAGGTGTTTACCTCCACAGGTGTTTACCTTCACAGGTGATTACCTCCACAGGTGATTACCTCCACAGGTGATTGACTCCACAAGTGTTTACCTCCACAGGTGTTTACCTCCACAGGTGTTTACCTCCACAGGTGATTACCTCCACAGGTGATTATCTCCACAGGTGTTTACCTCCACAGGTGATTACCTCAACAGGTGTTTACCTCCACAGGTGATTACCTCCACAGGTGTCTACCTCCACAGGTGATTACCTCCACAGGTGTTTACCTCCACGGGTGATTACCTCCACAGGTGATTACCTCCACAGGTGTTTACCTCCACAGGTGATTACCTCCACAGGTGTTCACCTCCACAGGTGTTTACCTCCACAGGTGATTACCTCCACAGGTGATTGACTCCACAAGTGTTTACCTCCACAGGTGTTTACCTCCACAGGTGATTATCTCCACAGGTGTTTACCTCCACAGGTGTTTACCTCCACAGGTGATTACCTCCACAGGTGATTACCTCCACGGGTGATTATCTCTTCGGGTGTTTACCTCCACAGGTGTTTACCTCCACAGGTGATTATGTCTTCAGGTGATTACCTCCACAGGTGTTTACCTCCACAGGTGATTACCTCCACAGGTGTTTACCTCCATAGGTGTTTACCTCCACAGGTGATTACCTCCATATGTGTTTACCTCCACAGATGTTTACCTCCACAGGTGTTTGCCTCCACAGGTGTTTACCTCCACAGGTGATTACCTCCACAGGTGATTACCTCCACAGGTGTTTACCTCCACAGGTGATTACCTCCAAAGGTGTTTACCTCCATAGGTGTTTACCTCCACAGGTGATTACCTCCATATGTGTTTACCTCCACAGGTGTTTACCTCCACAGGTGTTTACCTCCACAGGTGATTACCTCCACAGGTGTTCACCTTCACAGGTGTTTACCTCCACAGGTGTTTACCTCCACAGGTGTTTACCTTCACAGGTGATTACCTCCACAGGTGTTTACCTCCACAGGTGATTACCTCCACAGGTGTTCACCTTCGCAGGTGTTTACCTCCACAGGTGTTTACCTCCACAGGTGTTTACCTTCACAGGTGATTACCTCCACAGGTGATTACCTCCACAGGTGATTGACTCCACAAGTGTTTACCTCCACAGGTGTTTACCTCCACAGGTGTTTACCTCCATAGGTGATTACCTCCACAGGTGATTACCTCCACAGGTGATTATCTCCACAGGTGTTTACCTCCACAGGTGATTGACTCCACAAGTGTTTACCTCCACAGGTGTTTACCTCCACAGGTGATTATCTCCACAGGTGTTTACCTCCACAGGTGTTTACCTCCACAGGTGATTACCTCCACAGGTGATTACCTCCACGGGTGATTATCTCTTCGGGTGTTTACCTCCACAGGTGTTTACCTCCACAGGTGATTATGTCTTCAGGTGATTACCTCCACAGGTGTTTACCTCCACAGGTGATTACCTCCACAGGTGTTTACCTCCATAGGTGTTTACCTCCACAGGTGATTACCTCCATATGTGTTTACCTCCACAGATGTTTACCTCCACAGGTGTTTGCCTCCACAGGTGTTTACCTCCACAGGTGATTACCTCCACAGGTGATTACCTCCACAGGTGTTTACCTCCACAGGTGATTACCTCCAAAGGTGTTTACCTCCATAGGTGTTTACCTCCACAGGTGATTACCTCCATATGTGTTTACCTCCACAGGTGTTTACCTCCACAGGTGTTTACCTCCACAGGTGATTACCTCCACAGGTGTTCACCTTCACAGGTGTTTACCTCCACAGGTGTTTACCTCCACAGGTGTTTACCTTCACAGGTGATTACCTCCACAGGTGTTTACCTCCACAGGTGATTACCTCCACAGGTGTTCACCTTCGCAGGTGTTTACCTCCACAGGTGTTTACCTCCACAGGTGTTTACCTTCACAGGTGATTACCTCCACAGGTGATTACCTCCACAGGTGATTGACTCCACAAGTGTTTACCTCCACAGGTGTTTACCTCCACAGGTGTTTACCTCCATAGGTGATTACCTCCACAGGTGATTACCTCCACAGGTGATTATCTCCACAGGTGTTTACCTCCACAGGTGATTACCTCCACAGGTGATTACCTCCACAGGTGATTACCTCCACAGGTGTTCACCTTCACAGGTGTTTACCTCCACAGGTGTTTACCTCCACAGGTGTTTACCTTCACAGGTGATTACCTCCACAGGTGATTACCTCCACAGGTGATTGACTCCACAAGTGTTTACCTCCACAGGTGTTTACCTCCACAGGTGATTACCTCCACAGGTGATTACCTCCACAGGTGTTTACCTCCACAGGTGATTACCTCCACAGGTGTTCACCTTCACAGGTGTTTACCTCCACAGGTGTTTACCTCCACAGGTGTTTACCTTCACAGGTGATTACCTCCACAGGTGTTTACCTCCACAGGTGATTACCTCCACAGGTGTTCACCTTCGCAGGTGTTTACCTCCACAGGTGTTTACCTCCACAGGTGTTTACCTTCACAGGTGATTACCTCCACAGGTGATTACCTCCACAGGTGATTGACTCCACAAGTGTTTACCTCCACAGGTGTTTACCTCCACAGGTGTTTACCTCCATAGGTGATTACCTCCACAGGTGATTACCTCCACAGGTGATTATCTCCACAGGTGTTTACCTCCACAGGTGATTACCTCCACAGGTGATTACCTCCACAGGTGATTACCTCCACAGGTGTTCACCTTCACAGGTGTTTACCTCCACAGGTGTTTACCTCCACAGGTGTTTACCTTCACAGGTGATTACCTCCACAGGTGATTACCTCCACAGGTGATTGACTCCACAAGTGTTTACCTCCACAGGTGTTTACCTCCACAGGTGATTACCTCCACAGGTGATTACCTCCACAGGTGTTTACCTCCACAGGTGTTTACCTCCACAGGTGATTACCTCCACAGGTGTTTACCTCCACAGGTGTTTACCTCCACAGGTGATTACCTCCACAGGTGTTTACCTCCACAGGTGATTACCTCCACAGGTGTTTACCTCCACAGGTGTTTACCTCCACGGGTGATTATCTCTTCAGGTGATTACCTCCACAGGTGATTACCTCCACAGGTGTTTACCTCCACAGGTGTTTACCTCCACAGGTGTTTACCTCCACAGGTGATTGACTCCACAAGTGTTTACCTCCACAGGTGTTTATCTCCACAGGTGATTACCTCCACAGGTGTTTACCTCCACAGGTGTTTACCTCCACGGGTGATTACCTCCACAGGTGATTACCTCCACAGGTGATTACCTCCACGGGTGATTATCTCTTCAGGTGTTTACCTCCACAGTTGTTTACCTCCACAGGTGATTATGTCTTCAGGTGATTACCTCCACAGGTGTTTACCTCCACAGGTGATTACCTCCAGGTGTTCACCTCCATAGGTGTTTACCTCCACAGGTGATTACCTCCATATGTGTTTACCTCCACAGATGTTTACCTCCACAGGTGTTTACCTCCACAGGTGTTTACCTCCACAGGTGATTACCTCCACAGGTGATTACCTCCACAGGTGTTTACCTCCACAGGTGATTACCTCCACAGGTGTTTACCTCCATAGGTGTTTACCTCCACAGGTGATTACCTCCATATGTGTTTACCTCCACAGGTGTTTACCTCCACAGGTGATTATCTCTTCAGGTGATTACCTCCACAGGTGTTTACCTCCACAGGTGATTACCTCCACAGGTGATTGACTCCACAAGTGTTTACCTCCACAGGTAATTATCTCTTCAGGTGACTACCTCCACAGGTGATTACCTCCACAGGTAATTGACTCCACAGGTGATTACCTCCACAGGTGATTACCTCCACAGGTGATTACCTCCACAGGTGTTTACCTCCACAGGTGATTACCTCCACAGTTGTTTACCTCCACAGGTGATTACCTCCACAGGTGATTACCTCCACAGTTGTTTACCTCCACGGGTGATTACCTCCACAGTTGTTTACCTCCACAGGTGATTACCTCCACAGTTGTTTACCTCCACAGGTGATTATCTCTTCAGGTGATTACCTCCACAGGTGTTTACCTCCAAAGGCGATTACCTCCACAGGTGTTTACCTCCACAGGTGTTTACCTCCACAGGTGTTTACCTCCACAGGTGTTTTTCCTCCACAGGTGATTACCTCCACAGGTGATTATCTCTACAGGTGATTACCTCCACACATGTTTACTTCCACAGGTGTTTACCTCCACAGGTGATTATCTCTTCAGGTGATTACCTCCACAGGTGTTTACCTCCAAAGGCGATTACCTCCACAGGTGTTTACCTCCACAGGTGTTTACCTCCACAGGTGTTTACCTCCACAGGTGTTTTTCCTCCACAGGTGATTACCTCCACAGGTGATTATCTCTACAGGTGATTACCTCCACACATGTTTACTTCCACAGGTGTTTACCTCCACAGGTGAACAGGATTTGACCATATTTGGTGTGCATGCTTAGGGGCAGGTATTGATCCAAATCGTACATCTCAATGATTGATGCAGCTTCCCCACATCTCCAAACATTGACAATGTCTTTTAGAGAGAGTACTGGAGTTTGCCTACAGCTTTAAGAGAGGTCACATTTCCAGTCCTGAGAGCATTTTAAAGAAAACCAATTGTTATAATAACACACTGGGTTAACATTCTAATAATGTATTTTAATGAACTTTAGCAGCTCCACTCTGACAGAGCTCTCCCTCTCTCTCTCTCTCATTAGTGTCGGTCACTCGTCCTTCATGTGACTTCTTCCCCCGCTCTCCATCGATTTGACTCACCAACACATGGACCAGATGGATCTGGAATATTCTCTCAGTCACATCAGAGCATCTCCATGGCCCAGGTCAGTGGGGTTAAGTCAGTCCTGTCCTGGGTTAAGTCATATCGCCACAGAGAAAAATGCGAAGTATGTGAAGTCCTACAGACAAGCTGTGTCATAAACCAGACCAGATCCACAAACAGAAACCTGATCTGATCATGAACCAGGGGCCGGTTTATGTAAAATCAATCACAGAGATCTTTGATACGACTCCATCTTCAGGCATCCTCAGACCCAAAACACACTGAATGGTCTAAAATTGCTCAAACTTTTGGAAAAGTTGGTGAGCTGATGAACGAGACAAACCTTTAACTGCTGCCAGTTCCACCAACTGTTCCAATGTTGCCAATGTAGCGTTGCAATTTAGACATGATGTTCAGTCAGTTTCTCTAAAATACTGAGCACGGAGAGAACTGGACAAACATGTTAGCAACATCTGGATAGGTGTGTGGGACTGGTGAGGAGCAAGGTCAACCGTAAATCTTCACCATCTTCCATATAGACTTGAATATGATGTCATCAAAGCTTCTAAAACATTCCATCCTTGCCTTTGAATATGACATCATTAAACCTTCTAAAACATTCCATCCTTGCCTTTGAATATGACATCATTAAACCTTCTAAAACATTCCATCCTTGCCTTTGAATATGACATCATTAAACCTTATAAAACATTCCATCTTTGCCTTTGAATATGACATCATTAAACCTTATAAAACATTCCATCTTTGCCCGAAAAGATAATGCCATCAAAGCTTATTAAAAACATTCCATCCTTGCCCTTGAAGAGGACGTTTAAAAAGCTTATAAAACATTCCATCCTTGCCTTTGAAGATGATGTTTTAAAAGCTTATTAAACATTCCACCCTTGCCTTTGAAGATGATGTCATCAAAGCTTACAAACTGACCCTAACCCTAAAAAGACTGTTGGTGTGTTTGGGTGAATAACTGACATATTTTCATAAATCAAAGGTCGATGGTTGAAACGAAACAGAAAGTTCAGCCTTAATCGGAGTTTTCTTTATTCTCATGTGATAACATTTCCTCAGTCAAACAGATATTAAAGAGCGGTTCGATCCATTTTCTGTGTTGGTTAGTCTTATTATGAAACAGACAGAGCTCAGACAAAGGAACAGTTCAGGGTCCTTCAGCAGCTCTAAATAAATAAGTCATGAATAATTGTATGAGCTGAGAACATTTTAATAGTTTGTTTTGTCATCTCAGTAAAATCTTTATTTCATGTCCTTAAAAAGTTTTAACAGTAAACAGTTTCTGGAGCATCAGGATGAAATACTGTGAGAAAATAAATCATCTGAACAGCTGCTGACGGCGTTATCAGCCAGATTAATATTTAACCAGACAAATAAAGAGCAGCCATGAACAGTGAGAGGGTCGTAGCGCTCTGCTCTTTATTTCACCTCTAAAGCTTCATTAATTCTGCTTCAACAGTTCACATTATTATCACATCTAAAGGGAAATATAGAAACACTCCTACATGGTTTATGTTGGTGCAGCTTAAATGCAAAACCCTGCCTCACAGACAGATTCATGTGGAAGTGGGCCTCCATATAAAGCTGGCCTTTCCTTCATAATGATTCCTGTAGGTAGAGCTGGTGATCATAAGTAAACAAACATATGCACACATGTTTAAGACAGTGAGGAGGAGGATATTAGCTGCTGAGGTGTGAGGTATAATCAGGAATGTTCTGTCTCCTTACATCCTGATATTAGAACTAAGAAATACTCAGTCCATCATCTTTAGATTAAAAAAGTTCTAGAAGATCCAGTTGTTAGAACAAATGTGAGCTAAAAAGTCTTTAAAAAAACAGCAGTGAAGGTTCTTTGTCTGATCAAACAGCGCCCCCTGCTGGTCCCTGCATTCCATCTGCTGATTGGATCAGACACCCCACAAGGGTCTGAGTCCAGCGTTCCAGTTGGCACGACATCTGAAGCACAGCAAATCCAGAACGAAGAGGAGGCTGGCGGCAACTAGCTGAGTGGCATTACAAAAATCCTGGGACGCTTCCTCCTAGGATGCCTCGACCAGGTGAAAGCCTCCATTCTCCTCCATCAGTTTCTCTCTCTTCCTGGCCTGGACCAAACTGTAGACCACCGCTCCCAACGTGTTCCTGTTCATACTGAAGCCCCGCCCACCGCCACGTTCCAGGAAACTGGACCGCTCCTCACGACTGCTCACAAAAAACGTACGGACCTGCAAGGAATGTTAAAAGAGAGCAATCAACCTCTGTAAGGAATATTATAATGGAGCTTTCAAACTCTGTAAGGAATGTTAGAACAGAGCATTCCAGCTCTGTAAGGAATGTTAGAATAGAGCTTTCAAACTGTAAGGAATGTTACAACAGAGCATTCAACCTCTGCATGGAATGTTACAACAGAGGATTCCACCTCTGTAAGGAATGTTAGAATAGAGCATTCAACCTCTGTAAGGAATGTTAGAATAGAGCATTTAACCTCTGTAAGGAATGTTAGAATAGAGCATTCAACCTCTGTAAGGAATGTTAGAATAGAGGTTTCCACCTCTGTAAGGAATGTTAGAATAGAGCTTTCAAACTGTAAGGAATGTTAGAACAGAGGTTTCAATATCTGTAAGGAATGTTAGAACAGAGGATTCCACCTCTGTAAGGAATGTTAGAATAGAGCATTCTGTCTCTGTAAGGAATGTTAGAACAGAGGATTCCACCTCTGTAAGGAATGTTAGAATAGAGCTTTCTGTCTCTGTAAGGAATGTTATAATAGAGCTTTCAAACTCTGTAAGGAATGTTAGAATAGAGCTTTCTGTCTCTGTAAGGAATATTATAATAGAGCTTTCAAACTCCGTAAGGAATGTTAGAACAGAGGTTTCCACCTCTGTAAGGAATGTAAGAACATAGCATTCAACCTCTGGAAGGAATGTTAGAATAGAGCATTCAACCTCTGCATGGAATGTTAAAACAGAGAATTCAACCTTTGTAAGGAATGTTAGAACAGAGCATTCCACCTCTGTAAGGAATGTTAGAACAGAGGTTTCCACCTCTGTAAGGAAAGTTAGAACAGAGCATTCAACCTCTGCATTGAATGTTACAACAAAGCATTCCACCTCTGTAAGGAATGTTAGAACACAGCATTCAACCTCTGTAGGGAATGTTAGAACAGAGGTTTCCACCTCTGTAAGGAATTTTAGAACAGAGGTTTCAAACTCTGTAAGGAATGTTAGGATAGAGCATTCAAACTCTGCATGGAATGTTACAACAGAGGATTCCACCTCTGTAAGGAATATTAGAACAGAGCATTCCACCTCTGTAAGGAAAGTTAGAATAGGGCTTTCAGTCTCTGTAAGGAACATTATAATAGAGCTGTCAAACTCTGTAAGGAATGTTAGTACAGAGGTTTCCACCTCTGTAAGGAATGTAATAATAGAGTTTTCAACCTCTGCATGGAATGTTACAACAGAGGATTCCACCTCTGTAAGGAATGTTACAACAGAGGTTTCCACCTCTGTAAGGAATGTTAGAACAGAGCATTCCACCTCTGTAAGGAAAGTTAGAATAGAGCTTTCTGTCTCTGTCAGGAAAATTATAAAAGAGCTGTGAAACACTGTAAGGAATGTTAGTACAGATGTTTCCACCTCTGTAAGGAATGTTATAATAGAGCTTTCAACCTCTGCATGGAATGTTACAACAGAGGAGTCCACCTCTGTAAGGAATGTTAGAACAGAGGATTCCACATCTGTAAGGAATGTTATAAAAACCTTTCAAACTCCGTAAGGAATGTTAGAATAGAGCATCAACCTCTGCATGGAATGATACAACAGAGGATTCCACCTATGTAAGGAATGTTAGAACAGAGGTTTCCATCTCTGTAAGGAATGTTAGAATAGAGCATTCAACCTCTGTAAGAAACGTTACAACAGAGGTTTCCAACTCTGTAAGGAATGTTACAACAGAGGTTTCCAACTCTGTAAGGAATGTTAGAACAGAGCATTCAACCTCTGTAAGGAATGTTAGAACAGAGCGTTCCACCTCTGTAAGGAATGTGAGAATAGAGCATTCAACCACTGCATGGAATGTTATAACAGAGTATTCCACCTCTGTAAGGAATGTTAGAATAGAGTATTCAACCTCTGCATGGAATGTTACAACAGAGCATTCCACCACTGTAAGGAATGTTAGAACAGAGGTTTCAATATCTGTAAGGAATGTTAGAACAGAGGTTTCCACCTCTGTAAGGAATGTTAGAACAGAGCATTCAACCTCTGCATGGAATGTTACAACTGAGAATTCCACCTCTGTAAGAATGTTTGAATAGAGCTTTCAGTCTCTGTAAGGAATATTATAAAAGAGCTTTCAAACTCCGTAAGGAATGTGAGAACAGAGGTTTACACCTCTGTAAGGAATGTTAGAACAGAGGTTTACACCTCTGTAAGGAATGTTAGAACAGAGCATTCCACCTCTGTAAGGAATGTTAGAATAGAGCATTCAACCTCTGCATGGAATGATACAACAGAGCGACCACCTCTGTAAGGAATGTTACAACAGAGGTTTCCACCTATGTAAGGAATGTTAGAACAGAGCATTCAACCTCTGTAAAGAATGTTAGAACAGAGCGACCACCTCTGTAAGGAATGTGAGAACAGAGGTTTACACCTCTGTAAGGAATGTGAGAACAGAGGTTTACACCTCTGTAAGGAATGTTACAACAGAGGTTTCCACCTATGTAAGGAATGTTAGAACAGAGCATTCAACCTCTGTAAAAAATGTTAGAACAGAGCGACCACCTCTGTAAGGAATGTGAGAATAGAGCATTCAACCACTGTAGGGAATGTTAGAACAGATGTTTCCACCTCTGTATGGAATGTTAGAACAGAGGATTCCACCTCTGTAAGGAATGTTAGAACAGAGCATTCAACCTCTGCATGGAATGTTACAACAGAGGATTCCACTTCTGCAAGGAATGTTAGAACAGAGCATTCAACCTCTGTAAGGAATGTTAGAACAGAGCGTTCCACCTCTGTAAGGAATGTGAGAATAGAGCATTCAACCACTGCATGGAATGTTATAACAGAGTATTCCACCTCTGTAAGGAATGTTAGAATAGAGTATTCAACCTCTGCATGGAATGTTACAACAGAGCATTCCACCTCTGTAAGGAATGTTAGAACAGAGGTTTCCATCTCTGTAAGGAATGTGAGAACAGAGGTTTCCACCTCTGTAAGGAATGTTAGAACAGAGCATTCAACCTCTGCATGGAATGTTACAACAGAGCATTCCACCTCTGTAAGGAATGTTAGAACAGAGGTTTCCATCTCTGTAAGGAATGTTAGAACAGAGGTTTCCACCTCTGTAAGGAATGTTAGAACAGAGCATTCAACCTCTGCATGGAATGTTACAACAGAGGATTCCACTTCTGCAAGGAATGTTAGAATAGAGCATTCAACCTCTGTAAGGAATGTTAGAACAAAGTATTCCACCTATGTAAGGAATGTTAGAATAGAGCATTCAACCTCTGCATGGAATGTTACAACAGAGCATTCAACCTCTGTAAGGAATGTTAGAACAGAGGTTTCCACCTCTGTAAGGAATGTTAGAACAGAGCATTCCACCTCTGTAAAGAATGTTAGAATAGAGCATTCAACCTCTGCATGGAATGATACAACAGAGCATTCCACCTCTGTAAGGAATGTTAGAACAGAGCATTCAACCTCTGTAAAGAATGTTAGAACAGAGCGACCACCTCTGTAAGGAATGTGAGAATAGAGCATTCAACCACTGTACGGAATGTTACAACAGAGGATTCCACTTCTGCAAGGAATGTTAGAATAGAGCATTCAACCTCTGCATGGAATGTTACAACAGAGCATTCCACCTCTGTAATGAATGTTAGAACAGAGCATTCAACCTCTGTAAGGAATGTTACAACAGAGAATTTCACCTCTGTAAGGAATGTTAGAATAGAGCTTTCTGTCTCTGTAAGGAATGTTAGAACAGAGCATTCCACCTCTGTAAGGAATGTTAGAACAGAGGTTTCCACCTCTGTAAGGAATGTTAGAACAGAGCATTCCACCTCTGTAAGGAATGTTAGAACAGAGGTTTCCACCTCTGTAAGGAATGTTAGAACAGAGCATTCCACCTCTGTACGGAATGTTAGAACAGAGGTTTCCACCTCTGTAAGGAATGTTAGAACAGAGCATTCCACCTATGTAAGGAATGTTACAACAGAGGTTTCCACCTCTGTAAGGAATGTTAGAACAGAGAATTCCACCTCTGTAAGGAATGTTATAATAAAGCTTTCAAACTCCGTAAGGAATGTTAGAATAGAGCATTCAACCTCTGCATGGAATGTTACAACAGAGGATTCAACCTTTGTAAGGAATGTTACAACAGAGGTTTCCACCTATGTAAGGAATGTTACAACAGAGGTTTCCATCTCTGTAAGGAATGTTCGAACAGAGCATTCAACCTCTGTAAGGAATGTTAGAACAGAGCGACCACCTCTGTAAGGAATGTGAGAATAGAGCATTCAACCACTGTAAGGAATGTTAGAATAGATGTTTCCACCTCTGTAAGGAATGTTAGAACAGAGCATTCAACCTCTGCATGGAATGTTACAACAGAGGATTCCACCTCTGTAAGGAATGTTAGAACAGAGGTGTCCACCTTTGTAAGGAATGTTAGAATACAGCATTAAAACTGTGCATGGAATGTTACAACAGTGGTCTCCACCTCTGTAAGGAATGTTAGAACAGAGGTGTCCACCTTTGTAAGGAATGTTAGAATACAGCATTAAAACTGTGCATGGAATGTTACAACAGTGGTCTCCACCTCTGTAAGGAATGTTAGAACAGAGCATTCCTACTCTATAAGGAATGTCATAATAGAGCTTTCAAACTCTGTAAGGAATGTTATAATAGAGCTTTCTGCCTCTTTAAGGAATGTTATGATGGAGTTTTCTGTCTCTGTAAGGAATGTTATAATAGAGTTTTCTGCCTTTGTGAGGAGTGTTATAATAGAGCTTTCTGCCTCTGTAAGAAATGTTATAATAGAGTTTTCTGTCTCTGTAAGGAATGTTATAATAGAGCTTTCTGTCCCTGTAAGGAATGTTATATTAGAGCTTTCTGTCTCTGTAAGAAATGTTATGATGAAGTTTTCTGTCTCTGTAAGGAATGTTATAATAGAGTTTTCTGCCCCTGTAAGGAATGTTACAATAGAGCTTTCTGCCTCTGTGAGGAATGTTACAATAGAGCTTTCTGCCTCTGTGAGGAATGTTGTAATAGAGTTTTCTGCCTCTGTGAGGAATGTTACAATAGAACTTTCTGCCTCTGTGAGGAATGTTATAATAGAACTTTCTGCCTCTGTGAGGAATGTTATAATAGAACTTTCTGCCTCTGTGAGGAATGTTATAATAGAACTTTCTGCCTCTGTGAGGAATGTTATAATAGAGTTTTCTGTCTCTGTGAGGAATGTTATAATAGAGCTTTCTGCCTCTGTGAGGAATGTTGTAATAGAGTTTTCTGCCTCTGTGAGGAATGTTACAATAGAACTTTCTGCCTCTGTGAGGATAATATAATAGAGTTTTCTGTCTCTGTGAGGAATGTTATAATAGAGCTTTCTGCCTCTGTGAGGAATGTTACAATAGAGCTTTCTGCCTCTGTGAGGAATGTTACAATAGAGCTTTCTGCCTCTGTGAGGAATGTTGTAATAGAGTTTTCTGCCTCTGTGAGGAATGTTACAATAGAACTTTCTGCCTTTGTGAGGAGTGTTATAATAGAGCTTTCTGCCTCTGTAAGAAATGTTATAATAGAGTTTTCTGTCTCTGTAAGGAATAATAGAATAGAGCTTTCTGTCCCTGTAAGGAATGTTATATTAGAGTTTTCTGTCTCTGTAAGAAATGTTATGATGAAGTTTTCTGTCTCTGTAAGGAATGTTATAATAGAGTTTTCTGCCCCTGTAAGTAATGTTATAATAGAGTTTTCTGCCTCTGTGAGGAATGTTATAATAGAGCTTTCTGCCTCTGTGAGGAATGTTACAATAGAGCTTTCTGCCTCTGTGAGGAATGTTACAATAGAGCTTTCTGCCTCTGTGAGGAATGTTGTAATAGAGTTTTCTGCCTCTGTGAGGAATGTTACAATAGAACTTTCTGCCTCTGTGAGGAATGTTATAATAGAACTTTCTGCCTCTGTGAGGAATGTTATAATAGAGTTTTCTGTCTCTGTGAGGAATGTTATAATAGAGCTTTCTGCCTCTGTGAGGAATGTTACAATAGAGCTTTCTGCCTCTGTGAGGAATGTTACAATAGAGCTTTCTGCCTCTGTGAGGAATGTTGTAATAGAGTTTTCTGCCTCTGTGAGGAATGTTACAATAGAACTTTCTGCCTCTGTGAGGAATGTTATAATAGAACTTTCTGCCTCTGTGAGGAATGTTATAATAGAGTTTTCTGTCTCTGTGAGGAATGTTATAATAGAGTTTTCTGCCTCTGTGAGGAATGTTATAAAAGAACTTTCTGCCTCTGTGAGGAATGTTATAATAGAGTTTTCTGCCTCTGTGAGGAATGTTATAATAGAACTTTCTGCCTCTGTGAGGAATGTTATAATAGAACGTTCTGCCTCTGTGAGGAATGTTATAATAGAGCTTTCTGCCTCTGTGAGGAATGTTTCAATAGAACTTTCTGCCTCTGTGAGGAATGTTATAATAGAGCTTTCTGCCTCTGTGAGGAATGTTATAATAGAACTTTCTGCCTCTGTGAGGAATGTTATAATAGAACTTTCTGCCTCTGTGAGGAATGTTATAATAGAACTTTCTGCCTCTGTGAGGAATGTTTCAATAGAGCTTTCTGCCTCTGTGAGGAATGTTATAATAGAACTTTCTGCCTCTGTGAGGAATGTTTCAATAGAGCTTTCTGCCTCTGTGAGGAATGTTACAATAGAGCTTTCTGCCTCTGTGAGGAATGTTCCAATAGAACTTTCTGCCTCTGTGAGGAATGTTATAATAGAACTTTCTGTGTCTTCTTTGTGCTGGTAGTTTTATTGATACTGAGTAAAAGTTTGATTGTAAATCATTGAATATTTTCAGAAATTAAATCTGCAGCTGGCACCAGGTTCATTTCTCAGGTTCAGTCACCTTTCCGTGCCGTTCACTGATGCCTTTGACGTAAATGTTCCCTCTGAGCTGCCGTAGGAAGCCTCGCTCCATCAGAATACAGCTGGTGGACTCTGGAACCTAACGGGACAGGAGGGCGGAGGTTAAAGACCTCATACAAACATAGACCAGCCCCCAAAGACACCCTAGCTCACCTGAATCCTCCCGTTGACTCCCGTGCTCTCCATCCTGCTCGCCATGTTTACCGTCAGACCCCAGATGTCATACTGAGGTTTGGTGGCACCGATGACGCCGGCGATCACCGGGCCATGAGCGATACCTGCAGGAACATTAACGTGATTATCAGAAGGATTTAGGGTGATAAGAAAATGTATCACATGAAGCCACCCTCCTCAGGGATCTCATTTTAACCACTTGTTATTTCAGTCATTAGAGCTGATGACCATAGGTGAGGGTTGGGACAAAGATCAAGAGTTTTGCCTTCCAGCTCAGCTCCCTCTTCACCACGATGGTGTGGTACAACGTCTGCAATACCAGAGATGCTGCACCGACCTGCCTGTCGATCTCACGGTCCCTTCTACCCTTCACTTGTGAACAAGACCCCGAGGTACCTGAACTCCTTCACTTTGAGCAAAGACCCCCTCCCCCCCAGAGGGAGCAATCCATCATTTTCTGGCAGAGAACCATGGCCTTGAACTCAGAGGTACTGACCCTCAACCCGACAGCAGAGATGGAACCGAGATCCTGTCCATGAAAACCACAAACAGAACCAGAGACAAGAGGCAGTCCTGACGGAGGCCAACACGCCTCCTTGCAACGGGACGACTTTGTGCCTAGGATGCAGACACAACTCTGACTTTGGTTATACAGGGACCTGAGCTGGATGGCGAGCGTCTGGTGGATGGGCCTATCTCCACGGGGCTTGGTCCGGCCCAGCCCAGATAAGAAACGTGGAGCTGCCGCCCTGTGAGCCCACCACCCGCAGGCTGATAAGGATAGGGTGCTTTGTAGGCTGGGGCAGCCAGCAAAGGTGGAGACCCTGGCGCTCTGACCCTCAGCGTCAGAGACTGACTCTGACATGGAACATCACCTCTCTGGTGGAGGAGTCGGAGCTGGTGTGGGAGGTGGAGTGTTACTGGCTAGATATAGTCGGGCTCACCTCCACACACAGCTCTGGTTCTAGAACCACACTCCTGGAGAGGGGCTGGATGCTCTTTAACTTTGGAGTTGTCCAGGGCGCCGGGTGGGTTTGGGGATACTCACGAGCCCTCGGCTGGCAGCCTGTGCGTTGGAGTTTCCCCAGTGGACGAGTGGGTCTCCTCTGTATGACTTCAGGTTGCGGGGAGGAAAGCTCTGACTGTCACCAGTACATATGCACCGAATGGCAGTTCTGAGTACCCGGCCTTCTTGGAGTCTCTGGGTGCTGTCGGGGCGGCAACCCTAGAACCCGCTGTTGGACACTGGCGGTAAAGAAAGCTGTCAGGTTGAAGAAGGAGGCCTTTTGGGCCTGGTTGGCCCAGGGGTCTCTGAAAGCAGCTGACGGCTATCGGGCGGCTCGGAGGGCTGCAGCTTCAGCAGTTGCGGAAGCAAACACCCCGGATGTGGGAGGAGTTCAGGGAGGCTATGGAGAAGGACTTTCAGTTGGCCCCAGGGGTGTTCTGGTAAACCGTCTGACGACTCAGGAGGGGAGAGCAGGGTTTGGCTCAGGCTGTGATTAGCAGGAGTGGAGAACTGCTGACCCGGACTGGGGATGTCATTGGTAGGTGGAAAGAATACATTGAGGAAGTCCTGAACCCGTTTATCACGTCCTCCTCCCAGGAGGCAGTGTCTGATGATCCGGGGAAAGTCTCATCTATATCCTTGTCTGAGGTCACTGAGGCAGTCGAAAAGCTCCTCAGCGGCAGGGCGCCAGGTGTAGATGAGAGTTGGCTCTGGACCTTGTTGGGCTGTCATGGCTGACACGCCACTTCATGAAGGTCTGGGACAGCACCTGTGGCAGATCAGGGTGGGGGTTTCCATTTTCAAAAAGTGGGACCAGAGGGTGTGCTCCAATCATCAGGGTATCACACTACTCAGCCTCCTGGGGAAAGTTTACTCCAAGTACTGGAAAGGAGGCTGCGGCCGACTGTGAACCACAGATTCAGGAGGAACATTGTGGATTCCACTCTGGCCGTGGGACAGGGGACCAGCTCTTCACCCTTGCAGGGGGCATAGGAGTTTGCACATCCAGTCTACATAAGTTTTGTGGATTTGGAGAGGGCTAAGGTTCGTGTCCCCCCGGGGTATTGTAGGGGGTACTGCAGGAACATGGGGTCTCAGGGCTGCTGCGGCAAGCCACCAGGTACAGGCATGATTCTGTAGTGAAATCCCTGCATGGGCTCAAGAACATTCCAGAAATCATCGTCTGTCAACACAGTTGGCCGTGCCATCCACCAATGACAGTTAAAGCTGGATCATGGAGAGAAGAAGCCAGATGTGAACAGGATCCAGAAACACCTTGGTCCGTCTTCTCTGGACCAAAGCTCATTTAACATGGACTGAGGAAACATGGAAAACTGTTCTGTGGTTAAACATGGAAAACTGTTTTGTGGTTAAACATGGAAAACTGTTCTGTGGTTAAACATGGAAAACTGTTCTGTGGTTAAACATGGAAAACTGTTCTGTGGTCAGAGGAATCAACATGTATATTGTGGTAGTTGCTGTTGTAGTTGCTGCTGTTGTTGTTGCACGTACCGACTCGTAGCTGGAAGTTATTTCCTGTTTGTGTGTTGATGTGTTTGAGCGTTTCCTGCATGGCCAAAGCGAACAGAACCAGCTCACTGAGGTGATGCCAAACGTCCTCGTAGTCCTGAACGCAGCACAGAGAGAAGAGCATCATGGTCTTAGTAGTATTGCACGCTTTATTATGAGCAGCATGTTTAAACATGAGCTTTTATTTGATGACATCACAGGCCAGGACTCACCTGTCCATCAGGTGAGAGTCCAGACGCTGCCATGTAAGAACTGCCGATGGTTTTAATCTTCTCCACCTCCTGGAAGAAACATTCATCTAACAGCTACACAAACACAGACTTTTATTTTGGTGGTAAAAATACAAAATAAAAGCATCTGATCAAGCAACCTGGTTTAACAAATACATTTAAAGCCTGTTCCAAAAAAGTTGAGACAGGGGTTAAAAAAGACTGGGAGAGCTGTGGAATGCTCAGACACACCTGGAACATTCCTTAGTTTTACTGGTGGTTGGTTGTTTATTTATTTTAGAGAGGGTTACAACAGCCTGGCTTCACAGTGAAAGGATGAATGGTCTGAATGCAAAAGGCTAGAATGGAATGTTTTATAAGCATTAAAAACAGAAATCATCTTTGAAGGTAAGGATGGAATGTTTTAGGTATAAAGGATAATAATTTCAAAGGCAAGGATTAAATGTTTAATAAGGTTCAAAGGGCTGCATCATCTCTAAAGGCAAGGATGGAATATTTCAGGAGGTTTGTAAAAATCCTATTTAAAGGCAAGGATAGAATGTTATATAAAGTTCAGAGAATGACATCTCTGAGAAAAGGATGGAATATCTCAGGAGGTGTGTAAAATTCATCTCTAAAGGCAAGAATGGAATGTTATATAAAGTTCAGAGAATGACATCTCTGAAGGCAAGGATGGAATATTTCAGGAGGTGTGTAAAATACATCTTTAAAGGCAGGGATGGAATGTTTGATTACGTTAAAAATGGCATCTCTAAATGCCAGGATGGAATGTTTCAGAAGCTAAAAATATGACATTATATTGAAAGGCAAGGATGGAATGTTTAAAAAGGTCAAAGAATGGGATCTCTTAAGGCAAGGATGAAATGTTTAATAAGGTTCAAAGAATGGGATCTCTAAAGGTAAGGATAGAATGTTTAATAAGGTTCAAAGAATGGGATTTCTAAAGTCAAGGATGGAATGCTTTATCAGCTTAAGATATGACACTATATTGAAAGGCAAGGATGGGATGTTGTATAATCTTTGTCCAAATCATCTTTAAAGGCATGAATGGAATGTTCTATAAGGTTTTAAAATGACATCATCTTTAAAGGAAAGGATGGAATGTTTTATCAGGCTTAAAGGGTGACATGATCTTTCAAAGACAAGGACTAAATGTTGAAGAACTTTCAAGGATCACATAATTTTGAAAGGCAGAGTATAGAATGTCTTAAAAGCTTCAGAGGATGACATTATCTTTCAAAGGCAAGGACAGAATGTTTTATAAGGTTTTAAAATCATCTTTCAAAGGCAAGAATGGAATGTTTTATAGCCTCTTAAAGATGACATCACCTTTAAAGGCAAGGATGGAATGTGTTACAGTCCAAAAGATGACATGATCAAAGGCAGAGGTTGGAATTTTGGTGAAGCTGGGGATGTTGGAGGTTGTTGTTCCATTCTTGCCTGTAGGCCATAGTTGTCCACTGTAGTAAAAGTGAGTGGACCTGGTGAGGAGCCAGGGTTCCACCTGTCCAAAAGTTGCCAACCAATGACAGTGACCATGAGGGAAGGATGGTAGGTATATCTGAGATTATGTATGCTGAACTGTTCTAGAACTCTCCTTTTCTGGGTTTAAAGATAGGATTTAGTTTGTGCATCATCAAGGCCGGGGCTGACCTCGTCAAAATCGCTGATGATGTGGTTGAGGAGGCGGAGACACTCGATGCGCTGATGAACCAACTCCTTCTGCTCAAAGAAGTCGGAGAACCCGGGCAGGGAGGCGAAGAGGACGCCCACTCGATCGTAGGACTGAGAGTAGAGCTCCTGAAAGCACAGACACAGTCAACACCTGTGAACAAACAGGAACACCTGAGGATCCAGGTGCATTACCTCGTCATTACGGTCTCTCTCCAGGAAGTGCTGAGCCACGTGGGCAGGGAGGATGTTGAGCAGCAGACACTCGTTGTGCTCCCTCAGCTCCTTCATGTCCTCCACCTCCTTCCTCGCCTGCAGGCGCCACAGGAAGTCTAGACGAGCCGTCGCCTCCAGCTACCAACGAAGAAGAACGTGATAACAAAAGGACCTTTCCTGGGCTCTCATAGAGACCATTAGACCTCAGGTAAGCTCACCTGTCTGCTGTTGTAGAGGAGGACGACCATGAACATGACCATGAGGACCACACAGACGCCATTCCTGCACAGGTGATGAGACCTGAAAGACACAGTGAGGACAAGAAACATCCGTGAGAGGACCAGTCAACGCCACCGCCATCTGGACCCAGACTCAGCCTGTCAGCTGTTCTCTGGTGGCCTGATGGAAGTTTGTTTCACTGCTAACTGCAGAGTAAATTACCTCTAACGTAGATCACAAAGATAACCTTCAACCTTCAACCTTTAACCTATAACCTTTAACCTTCAACCTTTAAACTTTAACCTTCAACCCTAAACCTTTAACCTTTAACCTTATACATTAAACTCTAGGACGCCACTGCCAGACCCAAAAACCCCTGGACCAGGACGTCTGATTTCAGCACTGGACATTGGGGAATGAATGGATGGATGTTTGATGTTTGTTATTGGATGGAAAGATGGATGGAGGGATGGATGGATGAATAGAGGGATGGACGATGGATGGATGATGGATGGATGGATGGATGGATGGATGGATGGATGGATGATGGATGGATGGATGGATGGATGAATAGATGGATGGATGATGGATGGATGGATGATGGATGGATGGATGGATGGACGGATGGATGATGGATGGATAAATGATGGATGGATGGATGATGGATGGACGATGGATGGATGATGGATGGATGGATGGATGGATGGATGGATGATGGATGGATGGATGGATGGATGGAAAGATGGATGGAGGGATGGATGGAAGAAAAGATGGATGGACGATGGATGGATGGATGGATGGATGGACGGATGGATGATGGATGGATAAATGATGGATGGATGGATGATGGATGGATGATGGATGGCTGGATGATGGATGGATGGATGGATGATGGATGGATGGATGTTGGATGATGGATGAATAGATGGATGATGATGGATGGATGGATGGATGGATGATGGATGGATAGATGGATGGATGATGATGGATGGATGATGGTTCAATGGATGATGGATGGATGGATGGATGGATGATAGATGGATGGATGGATAATGGATGGATGATGTATGGATGGATGATGGATGTTGGATGATGGATGGATGGATGAACGATGGATGGATGGATGAATGACGGATGATGGATGGATGAATAATGGATGACTGATAGATTGATGGATGGATGGATGGATGGATTGATGACTGATAGATTGATGGATGACGGATGATGATGGATGGATAATGGATGGATGGATGGCTGATGGATGAATGGATGGATGGATGGACGGATGGATGATGGATGGATAAATGATGGATGGATGGATGATGGATGGCTGGATGATGGATGGATGGATGGATGGATGGATGATGGATGGATGGATGTTGGATGATGGATGAATAGATGGATGGATGATGATGGATGGATGATGGTTCGATGGATGGCTGATGGATGGATGGATGGATTGATGATGATGGATGATGGATGGATGGATGTTGGATAGATGGATGGATGAATGATGGATGGATGATGGATGGATGGATGACTGATAGATTGATGGATGGATGGATGGATGGATGGATGACTGATAGATTGATGGATGACGGATGATGATGGATGGATAATGGATGGATGGATGGCTGATGGATGAATGGATGGATGGATGGACGGATGGATGATGGATGGATAAATGATGGATGGATGGATGATGTATGGCTGGATGATGGATGGATGGATGGATGGATGGATGGATGATGGATGGATGGATGTTGGATGATGGATGAATAGATGGATGATGATGGATGGATGGATGGATGGATGATGGATGGATAGATGGATGGATGATGATGGATGGATGATGGTTCAATGGATGATGGATGGATGGATGATGGATGGATGGATGGATAATGGATGGATGATGTATGGATGGATGATGGATGTTGGATGATGGATGGATGGATGAACGATGGATGGATGGATGAATGATGGATGATGTATGGATGAATAATGGATGATGGATGGATGGATGGATGAATGGATGGATGGATGGATGCATGATGGATGGATGGATGGCTGATGGATGGATGGATGGCTGATGGATGGATGGATGGATGGATTGATGATGATGGATGATGGATGGATGGATGTTGGATGGATGGATGGATGAATGATGGATGGATGGATGGATGGATGGATGACTGATAGATTGATGGATGGATGGATGGATGACTGATAGATTGATGGATGATGGATGATGATGAATGGATAATGGATGGATGGATGGCTGATGGATGGATGGATGGCTGATGATAGATGGATGGATGGATTGATGATGGTGGATGATGGATGATGGATGGATGGATGTTGGATGATGGATGGATGGATGATGGATGGATGGATGAATGATGGATGGATGATGGATGGATGATGGATGGATGGATGATGGATGGATGAATGATGGATGGATTGATGGATGGATGAATGGATGGATGATGGATGGATGACTGATAGATTGATGGATGATGATGGATGGATGATGGATGGATGATGGATGATAGATGATGGATGGATGGATGGATGATGGATGTATGGATGATAGATGATGGATGGATGGATGGATAGATGATGGATGGATGGATGGATGATGGATGGATAGATGGATGGATGATGATGGATGGATGATGGTTCAATGGATGATGTATGAATGGATGGATGGATGATAGATGGATGGATGGATAATGGATGGATGATGGATGGATGGATAATGGATGATGGATGGATGGATGAACGATGGATGGATGGATGGATGAATGACGGATGATGGATGGATGGATGAATGGATGGATGGATGGATGCATGATGGATGGATGAATGGCTGATGGATGGATGGATGGCTGATGGATGGATGGATGGATTGATGATGATGGATGATGGATGATGGATGGATGATGTTGGATAATGGATGGATGGATGGATGAAGGATGGATGACTGATAGATTGATGGATGATGGATGATGATGGATGGATGGATGGATGGATGATGGATGGATGGATGATAGATGATGGATGGATGGATGGATGGATGGATGATGGATGGATGGATGAATGATGGATGGATGATGGATGGATGGATGGATGATGGATGGATGGATGAATGATGGATGGATGATGGATGGATGGATGGATGGATGATGGATGGATGGATGGATGATGGATGGATGAATGATGGATGGAATGATGGATGATGGATGGATGAATGATGGATGGAATTATGGATGGATGGATGGATGGATGGATGAATGATGGATGGATGATGGATGGATGGATGGATGGATGAATGATGGATGGATGATGGATGGATGGATGAATGATGGATGGATGATGGATGGATGGATGGATGATGGATGGATGGATGGATGATGGATGGATGAATGATGGATGGAATGATGGATGATGGATGGATGAATGATGGATGGAATTATGGATGGATGGATGGATGGATGGATGAATGATGGATGGATGATGGATGGATGGATGGATGGATGAATGATGGATGGATGATGGATGGATGGATGAATGATGGATGGATGATGGATGGATGGATGGATGATGGATGGATAGATGGATGGATGGATAATGGATGGATGATGGATGGATGGATAATGGATGATGGATGGATGGATGGATGATGGATGGATGGATGATGGATGGATGCTAAAACCCTTACAGGTGTGTGTCACTGGGGTCACCTGTGCGTCTCTATCAGGTAGGTGTAGAGGGCGGCGGCCAGCAGGAGAACAGCGAGCTTCAACACACAACTCAGCCTGAGGAACACCGCGCAGGTTACCATGGCAACAACCCCACTCAGCACCATGTACTGGTCACAGAGACAGGAAGTGATGAGATTATGGTTAATCTTTAATAATGATGATAATAATTCATCAGACTTATATAGCGCTTTTCTAGGACACTCATCAGGACTGAGATTAAGGTACTCTCAGAGTCTGGTTTCTGGTCTCAGAGTCTGGTTTCTGGTCTCAGAGTCTGGCTTCTGGTCTCAGTGTCTGGTTTCTGGTCTCAGAGTCTAGTATCCGGTCTCTCACCTCTGGATGTGTGCAGATGTTGATGTCCGGCCAGGTGGAGGGGGGCGGAGCCAACACAAAGTCACTGCTGTTGATGTGAGACTCTGACGAATCACACCACAGCTGGAAAGGAAGGAATGAACTTTAGTGATTACCGACCTGTTGAACAGGGGCACAGGAAAGGAAACAAGGAAACGAAAGTAAGGAAGCAAGGAAAGGAAGTAAACAAGGAAAGAAAGAAGGAAGGAAACAAGGAAAGGAAGAAAGGAAGGAAATTCAATTTGAAAGGAAAAAAGGACAGTTAGAAAGGAATGAAGGAGGAAAAGGAAACAAGGTAAGAAAGGAAGGAAAGGAAACAAGGAAAAATGGGAAAAAGGGACAGAAGGAAGAGAAACAAGGAAAGGAATGAAGGAAAGGGAGAACAAATGAAAAGAAAGGCAACACAACAGTTAAAGTTTTGCTCTCTAGTGAACTGCAATGCAAAAGCTGTTGCTCAACTTTTTTTCTTTTTTTTGCAAAACTCGTCCAGAAGACGAGCAATCTCACTGACTGTTGTTTAGCTTTTAAGCTAACTGCACCGGGGGAACTTTTGAGCTAATTTTTTGATGCAGCTGTAAAATGGCCAATCTGGTGGCTGACCAGTTGAGCTTGAATGTGTTCTTTCTTGTAACCAGTTGTCCTTTTCCAGCTTTGTTGCCAGAGCGTTTGTTCTCTGTGATAGTTGCCGTTTTCAGGACAATTTTGCGGAGACGTTGACCAAAAGTTGCCGTCACATTTTCCTGAACATGAACCGGCGTGGGACACTCACGATGTCGGAGGAGGCGACTCCAAAGTTGATGGCGATGGCGGTGAGCGTGAGCAGCGTGCGGGCCGACTTGGTCTCGTGAATCCAGCAGCAGAGAGACTGTAGAGGGGCGGGGCAACGCTTAAACTCCTCCCCCAGAGTCAGCAGCAGGAGCAGGAAGTAGACGCTGATGCAGACGATGAACTGAGCAACCATCAGCAGCAACCTGAGCAACACGACGGAGATTTGAAGAAACCGGCTTTACTACGGTGGCCCTGAAGGCCCACTGTACAAATATTTAATGACTGAGAAAAACATTTACTGAAAGATTTCACCATATTTAGAAGTATTAAGGTTTCTGTAGCACGTATTTCTTTGACGTTTCCTGGAATGTTTTTCATTTCTATGAAATGTTTATGATGTTAAATAAAACATTATTACACCTTTTAAAAGGGTTTGACTTTAACTGAAATATTTCTGATGTTCATTAAACATTCTAACATTGTTTGACTTTTTTTTTAAACATAATTTTGAGCTAAGTATTTCCATTTGACCTTCAGGGCCACCGTACAGACAGGTAAATGGACAGGTAAATGGACATGGACCTGGGGGCGGGGATCAGCGCCTGCACAGCCATCAGCAGCAGCAGCAGGATGAAGGAACAAACCATGTTGGACTTGAAGAGTTCGTCTCTCATCTGGGAGTACTGAGCCAAAAAGAGAGGAGAATTATGGGTCAGGTGACCACTCAGCACACCTGAGCATAACCCCGCCCTAACAGGAAGTGAAGCCATCACCTTTCCCTCCATCTGGGAGTCCTTGAACACCTGGGTGAAGGTGGTGATGTGCTCCTTCCTCATCCGCTCGCTGCTGCGGACCTCGATGGCCTGACAGATCCTCTTGTTCACCTCCCTGGAACCGGAGCGCTGCACTGAGATCTGATTGGGCAGCTGGGTCAGGGAGCCGTTAGTGAAGGTGGCGAGGATCTACGGGGAACCAAAGGGACATAAAAGGTCAGAGTTTAAAACAGAGATGCGCCGTATGAACGCTGGGGTTGTTCTTCTGTCCTCACAAAGTTCATCCCCAGGATGTCTCCAAACGGCAGCTCGGCGCTCCACGTCGTCATCTCATCATAACTCGGCCGTCTCGCTCTGGGTGGCTCCGCCTCCTCTTTTGTGGCAGGACGAATCAGGTACGTGTCGATATTGTGTTTCCGTAGAAACTCATTTCGGTCTTGGCCGTTCCCCGCCTCTGTCTCATAGATCCCGCCAAGACAGTCTAGAGTCGCCCGAGAGATGTGGATCCTCCTGAAACAAGACACAAGAATGAGGTTTACAAACGCCGTCAGAGCAAGAAAGACGTCAACTGTCAAAGGCAAGGATGGAATGTTTGATAGGGTTTTAAGAGTGAAATTATCTAAGACAAGGATGGAATGTTTTATAAGCTATAAAGAGTGAAATCATCAAAGACAAGGATGGAATGTTTCATAAGCTAAAAGACCGAAATCATCAAAGACAGAGGATAGAATGTTTTATAAGCTATACAGAGTAAATTCATCTAAGACAAGGATGGAATGTTTTATGAGCTATAAAGAGTGAAATCATCAAAGGCAAGGAAAGAATGTTTTATATTCATAAAGAGTGAAATCATCAAAGGCAAGGATGGAATGTTTTATATTCATAAAGAGTGAAACATCAAAGGCAAGGATGGAATGTTTTATATTCATAAAGAGTGAAATCATCAAAGGCAAGGATAGAATGTTTTATGAGCTTTTAAGAATGAAATCATCAAAGACAGAGGATTGAATGTTTTATGAGCTATAAAGAGTGAAATCATCAAAGGCAAGGATGGAATGTTTTATAAGCTATAAAGAGTGAAATCATCAAAGACAAGGATGGAATGTTTCATAAGCTAAAAGACCGAAATCATCAAAGACAGAGGATAGAATGTTTTATAAGCTATAAAGAGTGAAATCATCAAAGACAAGGATGGAATGTTTTATGAGCTATAAAGAGTGAAATCATCAAAGGCAAGGAAAGAATGTTTTATATTCATAAAGAGTGAAATCATCAAAGGCAAGGATGGAATGTTTTATATTCATAAAGAGTGAAATCATCAAAGGCAAGGATGGAATGTTTTATATTCATAAAGAGTGAAATCATCAAAGGCAAGAATAGAATGTTTTATATTCATAAAGAGTGAAATCATCAAAGGCAAGGATGGAATGTTTCATATTCATAAAGAGTGAAATCATCAAAGGCAAGGATGGAATGTTTTATATTCATAAAGAGTGAAATCATCAAAGGCAAGGATAGAATGTTTTATGAGCTTTTAAGAATGAAATCATCAAAGACAGAGGATTGAATGTTTTATGAGCTATAAAGAGTGAAATCATCAAAGGCAAGGATGGAATGTTTTATAAGCTATAAAGAGTGAAATCATCAAAGACAAGGATGGAATGTTTCATAAGCTAAAAGACCGAAATCATCAAAGACAGAGGATAGAATGTTTTATAAGCTATAAAGAGTAAATTCATCTAAGACAAGGATGGAATGTTTTATATTCATAAAGAGTGAAATCATCAAAGGCAAGGATGGAATGTTTTATATTCATAAAGAGTGAAATCATCAAAGGCAAGGATGGAATGTTTTATATTCATAAAGAGTGAAATCATCAAAGGCAAGGAAAGAATGTTTTATATTCATAAAGAGTGAAATCATCAAAGGCAAGGATGGAATGTTTCATATTCATAAAGAGTGAAATCATCAAAGGCAAGGATGGAATGTTTTATATTCATAAAGAGTGAAATCATCAAAGGCAAGGATAGAATGTTTTATGAGCTTTTAAGAATGAAATCATCAAAGACAGAGGATTGAATGTTTTATGAGCTATAAAGACCGAAATCATCAAAGACAGAGGATAGAATGTTTTATAAGCTATAAAGAGTAAATTCATCTAAGACAAGGATGGAATGTTTCATACGCTATAAAGAGTGAAATAATCAAAGACAAGGATGGAATGTTTTATAAGCTATAAAGAGTAAATTCATCTAAGACAAGGATGGAATGTTTTATATTCATAAAGAGTGAAATCATCAAAGGCAAGGATGGAATGTTTTATATTCATAAAGAGTGAAATCATCAAAGGCAAGGATGGAATGTTTTATATTCATAAAGAGTGAAATCATCAAAGACAAGGATGGAATGTTTCATAAGCTAAAAGACCGAAATCATCAAAGACAGAGGATAGAATGTTTTATAAGCTATAAAGAGTAAATTCATCTAAGACAAGGATGGAATGTTTCATACGCTATAAAGAGTGAAATAATCAAAGACAAGGATGGAATGTTTTATAAGCTATAAAGAGTGAAATCATCAAAGACAAGGATGGAATGTTTCATAAGCTAAAAGACCGAAATCATCAAAGACAGAGGATAGAATGTTTTATAAGCTATAAAGAGTAAATTCATCTAAGACAAGGATGGAATGTTTCATACGCTATAAAGAGTGAAATAATCAAAGACAAGGATGGAATGTTTTATAAGCTATAAAGAGTGAAATCATCAAAGACAAGGATGGAATTTTTTATAAGCTATAAAGACCAATATCATCAAAGACAGAGTATGGAATGTTTCATAAGCAATAAAGGGTGAAATTATCCAGGACAGAGGATGGAATGTTTTATGAGCTTTTAAGAATGAATTCATCAAAGACAGAAGATTGAATGTTTTATGAGCTTCAAAAAATGAATTGATCACAGACAGAGGATGGAATGTTTTATAAGCAATAAAGAGTGAAATTATCGAAGACAGAGGATTAATTGTTGGTGAAACTAGTAATATCTTGGGCTTTTTCTCCCCATTGTCGCCAATACTACGCCAGAGTTAACTTTTGTAAAAGTGGGTAGGACTGGGAGGAGACTCTGGAAACTCCAGGATGTTTTGAAGCTCATCGGTAGATATTTCTATTAAATGCCTTATTTTTCACATCAATTAAAAGAAAACAGTCATAAAGTTAGGGCTTTTCCTTTATCAACCATATCTTCTGGAGAGGCAGGGACTCGTAAAAGCTGGGAGGCCTTCTGATGTAAAGTCAACACCGTTTTTTGTTTTTTTTGGGGGGGGGTTGGGGGGAAGTGAATTAAAAGCATGTTTCTGACCCTGGCACTCCTGCTGCCTCCAGACTGTTGGCGATGTCGACGTCCCAGCTCCAAATGTCAAACTGCCATTTCTGCAGACCCAGGACGCCACACAGCACCGAACCAGAATGAACACCGATCCTCATGTCCACCTCCTGCTGAATCTCGCGGCGCACATACCTGCAGCAGAAACCGCAGACACGAACAATGGCTGCTCCATTACTACAAAAAACACCTGATTGTTGTGTTTTACTCTAGAGCAGAAAGAAAGCAAATATTTTTATGATGGGTTGTTTTCTCAGATTTGGGGAATAAAACTTGTTGAGATAAACATCAATATTCTGTGATCAAAGTCAGAATTATTAGATCAGAATTATTAGATCAAATTTAGAATTCTCAGATCAAAGTCAGAATTATCAGATTAAAGTCAGAATTATCAGATCAAAGTCAGAATTATCAGATCAAAGTCAGAATGATCAGATCAAAGTCAGAATTATCAGATCAAAGTCAGAATTATCAGATCAAAGTCAGAATGATCAGATCAAAGTCAGAATGATCAGATCAAAGTCAGAATTATCAGATCAAAGTCAGAATGATCAGATCATAGTCAGAATGATCAGATCAAAGTCAGAATGATCAGATCAAAGTCAGAATGATCAGATCAAAGTCAGAATTATCAGATCAAAGTCAGAATGATCAGATCATAGTCAGAATGATCAGATCAAAGTCAGAATTATCAGATCAAAGTCAGAATTATCAGATCAAAGTCAGAATGATCAGATCAAAGTCAGAATTATCAGATCAAAGTCAGAATGATCAGATCAAAGTCAGAATGATCTGATCATAGTCAGAATTATCAGATCAAAGTCAGAATTATCAGATCAAAGTCAGAATTATCAGATCAAAGTCAGAATTATCAGATCATAGTCAGAATTATCAGATCAAAGTCAGAATTATCAGATCAAAGTCACAATCCTGAGATTGAATTTGAAAAATAAAGATTGTTTATCAGAACAGAATAAAAAATCCTGTAAAAAAAATCTCTACTCTTGAGATCAGGATTATTATGGGTTGGTTTTATGTGTTTCTTTCTGTCCTTACCGTATAGTGTTGATCATGCTGAGGCCCATCTCCACGCAGCAGCGAGCATGGCCTCTCTGAGGCTCTGGGACACCAGACACGCAGTAGTAACAGTCCCCAAGGATCTTTATACGCAGACACTGATGCTCCTACACAAACACAAACAGGCTTTCATTATAACAAACACAACAATGTGTAAATCAAACTGATGTGGTAACCATGGAGATATCACCTCAGCCAGCCGATCGAAGCGTGCAAACAGCTCGTTAAGAGTTTTAACGAGTTCTTGTGCTGACAGGACCAAAGACAGGGATGTGAAGCCAATGATATCAGCAAACAGGATACTGAAAAAAAAAAAAGACGGATGTTATATCGCATTTAGATTTTGATTCTTTTAAATCATTATCTAATGTTCAAATTGTTTACTTTTTTAAATGGAATTCCATACCCTATAATGAGTGCTCTGATGCTATCTGCCTTCAGGTGTTTACCAAATTTACTCAGGTGTTTGCCCATTAACTCAGGTGTTTACAAATAAACACAGGTGTTTACACATTAACTCAGGTGTTTACACATTAACTCAGGTGTTTACACATTAACTCAGGTGTTCACATATTAACTCAGGTGTTCACACATTAACTCAGGTGTTTTTTCCACATTTACTTAGGTGTTTACACATTAACTCAGGTGTTAACACATTAACTCAGGTGTTTACACATTATGTCAAGTGTTTACACATTAACTCAGGTGTTCACATATTAACTCAGGTGTTTACACATTAACTCAGGTGTTCACGCAATAACTCAGGTGTTTACACATTAACTCAGGTGTTCACACATTAACTCAGGTGTTCACACATTAACTCAGGTGTTCACGCATTAACTCAGGTGTTCACACATTAACTCAGGTGTTCACACATTAACTCAGGTGTTCACACATTAGCTCAGGTGTTTACAAATTTACTCAGGTGGTTCCACATTAACTAAGGTGTTTACAAATAAATACAGGTGTTCACGCATTAACTCAGGTGTTCACATATTAACTCAGGTGTTCACACATTAACTCAGGTGTTCACACATTAACTCAGGTGTTTACACATTAACTCAGGTGTTCACACATTAACTCAGGTGTTCACACATTAACTCAGGTGTTCACACATTTACTCAGGTGTTCACACATATTAACTCAGGTCTTTACACATTAACTCAGGTGTTTTCTTACCTGACATCTTTGTAGTGGTGGACATAGATCTTGTGAAACTGCTGGGGCAGAAGGTAGTCTTCCATGGACGCCATGTCAGCTGTCATCTCCAGAACCAGGAACCGAGGCAGGATGGACATGACCAGACGCTCCTGGACAGCACAGTGACATCATCAGCACACCTGGACTCAGGTGTTTCACAGCCCTATAAGGTTGTCTGCGCACCTGTCTGTGGTTCTCTCTCTCCAGCCTCACTCGCCCCTCAATGCAGCGCCGCGTCTCTAGGAAGGACTGCCTCTGAGTTCGATCTGACAGGTAGTGGATGAAGAGACCGGCTGTGTTCATGGCCAGGTACAGCAGGGCTTTGGACAACACCTGGACAGGTAAGACAGGGACAGGGATCTTTGACTCTTATTAATACTGATCATCAATACGCTAATGATTTGAGTCTCGATGAATACTATTGACAACACCTGGACAGGTGAGACAGGGGAGACAGGGACAGGGATCTTTGACTCTTATTAATACTGATCATCAATACGCTAATGATTTGAGTCTAGATCAATACTATTGACAACACCTGATCAGGTAAGACAGGGAAGACACTGCCCTGTGCCCTAACCATGACACTGGACAGGTCCTGATGGAGGCAGGGGTGACAGTGACATTAAACTGACCTTAGTGATGAAGGCTTGGTTGCCATAGTGACAGCAGACGTCCAGCAGCAGGTGCAGGATGGAGGTGGTTGCCCCGGCGATGATGGACCAGAGGAGGGGAAGGGGCAGCAAGGTGTGGGTGGAGAACAGGCAGAAGAAGACGTACCAGGAGTGATCATTCTCCGACCAGCTGAACACACCCACCAACACCTGAATGGTCTGAGAGAACCAGCTGACCACGGACAGGTACCTAGGAGAGAGAGAGAGACAGAGAGAGAGAGACAGAGAGAGAGAGAGAGAGAGGTAAAACAGAGAGAACATGTTCAGGTTTAAAGATCCAGATTCACATATTTAGATTAAAATATCCAGATTTAAATATTCAGATGTAAATGTCGAGATGTAAATATTCAGATTTTAAAAGCTAGGTTTAAATATTCAGAATTAAACCACATAGCTTACAAGTACTGAAGTTTGATTTTCAGTCCATATGGTCAGTATACCCTACAGGTATCTAGGGACAGTACAGCCTCATTTTGACAACATTTCCCAACATACCTTAGCCACTGTGGAGATGACATCACATCCCTCCTTGTCAAGGCCAGCATGCAGATCCCCGCCCACAGGATGACAGAAAGGCCAGCCAGCCAATCACAGGCCACGCCCCACCACCCGGACGGCCACGTCAGCATCAGGATGAGCAGCCGTGTCAGGATGTCTATGACGTTGGTGACGATGAGCGACATTCTTCTCTGACCAGACGAAAACTGCTGATAGACCCTCTCCAGGTCTGGAGACCTGAGCCCAAAAAGATGGTTCATTAGAAATCCATGGTTCTGGAACCATTAATTTCTGAGGGGGCTTTAGTAGGAGGAAACAGGAGAGGGACAGCACAGGAAACAAGACAGAAGATAGGGAGAGACACGCAGAAGAGGAGACACAGCTGGAAATCAGTCATGCACTGGAAAATCACAGGATATTAAAGTCAGCATTCTGACTTGATCTCAAAATTCTGACTTTGATCTCCTCATTCTGACTTTGATCTCAGAATCCTAACTGTGATCTTAGAATTCTGACTTTAATCTCAAAATCCTGACTTTGATCTCAGAGTTCTGACTTTGATCTCAAAATCCTGACTTTGATCTCAGAATTCTGACTTTAATATCAGAGTTCTGACTTTGATCTCAAAATCCTGACTTTGATCTCAGAATTCTGACTTTAATCTAAGAGTTCTGACTGTGATCTCAAAATTCTGACTTTGATCTCATCATTCTGACTTTTATCTCAAAATCCTGACTTTGATATCAGAATACTGACCTTGATCTCAAAGTTCTGACTTTGATCTCAAAATTCTGACTTTGATCTCAAAATCCTGACTTTGATCTCAAAATTCTGACTTTGATCTCAAAATTCTGACTTTGATCTCAAAATCCTGACTTTGATCTCAGAATTCTGACTTTGATCTCAGAATGACTTTAATTTTTAAATCCTGACTTTGATCCCATAATCCTGACTTTGATCACATAATATGACTTTGATCCAAGAACTCTGACTCTGATCTCAGAATTCTGACTTTGATCTGATAATTCTGACTTTGATCTCAAACTCTGACATGACGTTGATCTCAGAATATTCACTATATATATATATATATATATATATATATATATATATATAAGCCATTAAATCTCGTAGCTTGTCACCTTCAATGTTAGGGAAGGGAACCACTGACATATTTGTGTCTGTTTGCGGATGTTTACTTGAACGTGTGCTGCAGCGTGGGAATGACGACGCCTCGCACTGTTGCCCCCCGGGACACGAAGAAGTCAGCGTCAGTGAGAGAGTCTTGTTTTATACCGATTGGCACTGAGATTTTTGGCGTTGTTGGATGGACGCGAGCAGCAGATGAGCGTCGTTTCTGCCAGAACGCACCCCGGGATGCTTTGTTACGAATCTGCCTGTGAGAAAAAAAAAAGGGGGTAAAGAGGTTTAGTTTATAATTTAGAGCTTCTGAAGCGAGCCGAGGCTGAGGATCTGTTCAAGAGGTCAGGACAGGTGACATCACTGCAGGTACCTGTTGATTTCAGCTATGTAGGCGTCGGTGACCGTGATGCGGTGCCTCCCCCTCTCGAGCCCGCCGGCGAGCTTGAGCGAGTACAGGTTGTGCTGGTCAATAATGTTTCTGACGGCGCTTTGCCACAGCAGCTGCTTTTTCCTCAGTCCAGGGGCGGGGCTTATGCCAGAGCTAATGCTGATGTCATTGTTTAGCCGAGCCGCCTCACAGTCACCGTTCTCCTTCACGCTGCAGTCGTCATTGTCCATAGCTACCAAAGCGGTAAAAACCGCTTCTTCTCCTGCCTCCTGATTGGTGGAAAACCAGCGAGAAACAGCAGCAACAGTTTAACAAGGGTAAAGAACAGAAAAGCTGAAAGTGAAAGTAAAACTCAACTCTCACTGACTGTAGAAGACCGTTTAAAGCTAAATTGCCACTGAAAATATGAAACTAAAACTTTGAGATAGTCACCAATTAAAAATCAAAGAAGGAGATAAAAGTCAGACTTATGACACATGAGGTATTAACGTTGGGATACAGTCATATTTTTCAAAATAATGAGATGGTAAGTAGTAGAACAGGCTGAGATATTAGAGGTTCTGTGGTAAATGACCTTGAATTTGTCCCAGCCTTTTTGTAGGTGACCTTGGAGTTCATGGTTGAAACCAGATCCTCCTCTTTAAATTCAGTTTAATCCGAGGACTCAGGACTCAGGACTCTGTCCTGGTTTCACCCCATCTGCTCTGAGGTGGACCGGTAGGGCTGGGACCCTGTTTAAGGGGATTTAACGAGGGAATAAACAAGCTGAGACTTAAAGAAAGGACGGGCGGTTATCAGAGCCCTAAGTTGGTCTGACCTGGTCCCCTCTGATGATTTTATGCTAAATCATGACAGAGAACGTTAGAACATGTTCTAATGGAGCTGCACGCTCAGCTGATCTGATTGTCTCTCTGCCAAAATGCTTAAAGGCCTGTAAACACCTGGCCTTGGCCCGGATCAGAGGAAGTTTTCAGGGTTAATCCAATCAGGCTGCAGCACAGCGGCCTGCAGCCTCCTCCTCAGGAGCAGGATGACCGTCTCTGCTCGTTGCCACTGCCATTTGGGGAACTGCTCCAGGGAGACCAAACTCAGAGGTTTGGATGTAGAACTAAAACCTGACTCTAGATAGGGTGGCCCTGAAGTACCTGCTGTAGAGTTTTAGTGTTTAGGACTGACCTGCTGCAGTTTTAGTGTTTCAGACTGACCTGCTGCAGAGTTTTAGTGTTTCAAACTGACCTGCTGCAGAGTTTTAGTGTTTCAGACTGACCTGCTGTAGAGTTTTAGTGTTTAGGACTGACCTGCTGCAGAGTTTTAGTGTTTCAGACTGACCTGCTGCAGAGTTTTAGTGTTTCAGACTGACCTGCTGCAGAGTTTTAGTGTTTCAGACTGACCTGCTGTAGAATTTTAGTGTTTCAGACTGACCTGCTGCAGAGTTTAAGTGTTTCAGACTGACCTGCTGCAGAGTTTTAGTGTTTCAGACTGACCTGCTGCAGAGTTTTAGTGTTTAGGACTGACCTGCTGCAGAGTTTTAGTGTTTCAGACTGACCTGCTGCAGAGTTTTAGTGTTTAGGACTGACCTGCTGCAGAGTTTTAGTGTTTCAGACTGACCTGCTGCAGAGTTATAGTGTGTAGGACTGACCTGCTGTAGAGTTTTAGTGTTCCAGACTGACCTGCTGCAGAGTTTTAGTGTTTCAGACTGACCTGCTGCAGAGTTTTAGTGTTTAGGACTGACCTGCTGCTGAGTTTTAGTGTTTAGGACTGACCTGCTGTAGTTATAGTGTTTAGGACTGACCTGCTGTAGAGTTTTAGTGTTTCAAACTGACCTGCTGTAGCGTTTTAGTGTTTCAGACTGACCTGCTGTAGAGTTTTAGTGTTTCAGACTGACCTGCTGCAGAGTTTTAGTGTTTCAGACTGACCTGCTGCAGAGTTTTAGTGTTTAGGACTGACCTGCTGCAGAGTTTTAGTGTTTCAGACTGACCTTCTGCAGAGTTTTAGTGTTTAGGACTGACCTGCTGCAGAGTTATAGTGTGTAGGACTGACCTGCTGTAGAGTTTTAGTGTTTCAGACTGACCTGCTGCAGAGTTTTAGTGTTCCAGACTGACCTGCTGCAGAGTTTTAGTGTTTCAGACTGACCTGCTGCAGAGTTTTAGTGTTTCAGACTGACCTGCTGCAGAGTTTTAGTGTTTAGGACTGACCTGCTGCAGAGTTATAGTGTGTAGGACTGACCTGCTGTAGAGTTTTAGTGTTTCAGACTGACCTGCTGCAGAGTTTTAGTGTTCCAGACTGACCTGCTGCAGAGTTTTAGTGTTTCAGACTGACCTGCTGCAGAGTTTTAGTGTTTAGGACTGACCTGCTGCAGAGTTTTAGTGTTTCAGACTGACCTGCTGCAGAGTTATAGTGTGTAGGACTGACCTGCTGTAGAGTTTTAGTGTTTCAGACTGACCTGCTGCAGAGTTTTAGTGTTCCAGACTGACCTGCTGCAGAGTTTTAGTGTTTCAGACTGACCTGCTGCTGAGTTTTAGTGTTTAGGACTGACCTGCTGCTGAGTTATAGTGTTTCAGACTGACCTGCTGTAGAGTTTTAGTGTTTAGGACTGACCTGCTGCTGAGTTATAGTGTTTCAGACTGACCTGCTGTAGAGTTTTAGTGTTTAGGACTGACCTGCTGCAGAGTTATAGTGTGTAGGACTGACCTGCTGCAGTTTTAGTGTTTCAGACTGACCTGCTGCAGAGTTTTAGTGTTTCAAACTGACCTGCTGCAGAGTTTTAGTGTTTCAGACTGACCTGCTGTAGAGTTTTAGTGTTTAGGACTGACCTGCTGCAGAGTTTTAGTGTTTCAGACTGACCTGCTGCAGAGTTTTAGTGTTTCAGACTGACCTGCTGTAGAATTTTAGTGTTTCAGACTGACCTGCTGCAGAGTTTAAGTGTTTCAGACTGACCTGCTGCAGAGTTTTAGTGTTTCAGACTGACCTGCTGCAGAGTTTTAGTGTTTAGGACTGACCTGCTGCAGAGTTTTAGTGTTTCAGACTGACCTGCTGCAGAGTTTTAGTGTTTAGGACTGACCTGCTGCAGAGTTTTAGTGTTTCAGACTGACCTGCTGCAGAGTTATAGTGTGTAGGACTGACCTGCTGTAGAGTTTTAGTGTTCCAGACTGACCTGCTGCAGAGTTTTAGTGTTTCAGACTGACCTGCTGCAGAGTTTTAGTGTTTAGGACTGACCTGCTGCTGAGTTTTAGTGTTCCAGACTGACCTGCTGCTGAGTTTTAGTGTTTAGGACTGACCTGCTGTAGTTATAGTGTTTAGGACTGACCTGCTGTAGAGTTTTAGTGTTTCAAACTGACCTGCTGTAGCGTTTTAGTGTTTCAGACTGACCTGCTGTAGAGTTTTAGTGTTTCAGACTGACCTGCTGCAGAGTTTTAGTGTTTCAGACTGACCTGCTGCAGAGTTTTAGTGTTTAGGACTGACCTGCTGCAGAGTTTTAGTGTTTCAGACTGACCTTCTGCAGAGTTTTAGTGTTTAGGACTGACCTGCTGCAGAGTTATAGTGTGTAGAACTGACCTGCTGTAGAGTTTTAGTGTTTCAGACTGACCTGCTGCAGAGTTTTAGTGTTCCAGACTGACCTGCTGCAGAGTTTTAGTGTTTCAGACTGACCTGCTGCAGAGTTTTAGTGTTTCAGACTGACCTGCTGCAGAGTTTTAGTGTTTAGGACTGACCTGCTGCAGAGTTATAGTGTGTAGGACTGACCTGCTGTAGAGTTTTAGTGTTTCAGACTGACCTGCTGCAGAGTTTTAGTGTTCCAGACTGACCTGCTGCAGAGTTTTAGTGTTTCAGACTGACCTGCTGCAGAGTTTTAGTGTTTAGGACTGACCTGCTGCAGAGTTTTAGTGTTTCAGACTGACCTGCTGCAGAGTTTTAGTGTTTAGGACTGACCTGCTGCAGAGTTTTAGTGTTTCAGACTGACCTTCTGCAGAGTTTTAGTGTTTAGGACTGACCTGCTGCAGAGTTATAGTGTGTAGGACTGACCTGCTGTAGAGTTTTAGTGTTTCAGACTGACCTGCTGCAGAGTTTTAGTGTTCCAGACTGACCTGCTGCAGAGTTTTAGTGTTTCAGACTGACCTGCTGCAGAGTTTTAGTGTTTCAGACTGACCTGCTGCAGAGTTTTAGTGTTTAGGACTGACCTGCTGCAGAGTTATAGTGTGTAGGACTGACCTGCTGTAGAGTTTTAGTGTTTCAGACTGACCTGCTGCAGAGTTTTAGTGTTCCAGACTGACCTGCTGCAGAGTTTTAGTGTTTCAGACTGACCTGCTGCAGAGTTTTAGTGTTTAGGACTGACCTGCTGCAGAGTTTTAGTGTTTCAGACTGACCTGCTGCAGAGTTATAGTGTGTAGGACTGACCTGCTGTAGAGTTTTAGTGTTTCAGACTGACCTGCTGCAGAGTTTTAGTGTTCCAGACTGACCTGCTGCAGAGTTTTAGTGTTTCAGACTGACCTGCTGCTGAGTTTTAGTGTTTAGGACTGACCTGCTGCTGAGTTATAGTGTTTCAGACTGACCTGCTGTAGAGTTTTAGTGTTTAGGACTGACCTGCTGCAGAGTTATAGTGTGTAGGACTGACCTGCTGTAGAGTTTTAGTGTTTCAGACTGACCTGCTGCAGAGTTTTAGTGTTCCAGACTGACCTGCTGCAGAGTTTTAGTGTTCCAGACTGACCTGCTGCAGAGTTTTAGTGTTTAGGACTGACCTGCTGCTGGGTTTTAGTGTTCCAGACTGACCTGCTGCAGAGTTTTAGTGTTTAGGACTGACCTGCTGCTGAGTTTTAGTGTTTAGGACTGACCTGCTGCAGAGTTTTAGTGTTTCAAACTGACCTGCTGTAGCGTTTTAGTGTTTCAGACTGACCTGCTGTAGAGTTTTAGTGTTTCAAACTGACCTGCTGTAGCGTTTTAGTGTTTCAGACTGACCTGCTGCAGAGTTTTAGTGTTTCAGACTGACCTGCTGCAGAGTTTTAGTGTTTCAGACTGACCTGCTATAGTTATAGTGTGTAGGACTGACCTGCTGTAGAGTGTTAGTGTTTCAGACTGACCTGCTGTAGAGTTTTAGTGTTTCAGACTGACCTGCTATAGTTATAGTGTGTAGGACTGACCTGCTGTAGAGTTTTAGTGTTTAGGACTGACCTGCTGCAGAGTTTTAGTGTTTCAGACTGACCTGCTATAGTTATAGTGTGTAGGACTGACCTGCTGTAGAGTTTTAGTGTTTCAGACTGACCTGCTGCAGAGTTTTAGTGTTTAGGACTGACCTGCTGCAGAGTTATAGTGTGTAGGACTGACCTGCTGTAGAGTTTTAGTGTTTCAGACTGACCTGCTGCAGAGTTTTAGTGTTCCAGACTGACCTGCTGCAGAGTTTTAGTGTTTCAGACTGACCTGCTGCAGAGTTTTAGTGTTTAGGACTGACCTGCTGCAGAGTTTTAGTGTTCCAGACTGACCTGCTGCAGAGTTTTAGTGTTCCAGACTGACCTGCTGCAGAGTTTTAGTGTTTAGGACTGACCTGCTGCTGAGTTTTAGTGTTCCAGACTGACCTGCTGCAGAGTTTTAGTGTTTAGGACTGACCTGCTGCTGAGTTTTAGTGTTTAGGACTGACCTGCTGCAGAGTTTTAGTGTTTCAAACTGACCTGCTGTAGAGTTTTAGTGTTTCAGACTGAACTGCTGAAGAGTTTATGTGTTTAGGACTGACCTGCTGCAGAGTTTTAGTGTTTCAGACTGACCTGCTCCAGAGTTTTAGTGTTTCAGACTGACCTGCTGCAGAGTTGTAGTGTTTCAGACTGACCTGTTTCAGAGTTATAGTGTTTCAGACTGACCTGCTGTAGAGTTTTAGTGTTTCAGACTGACCTGCTGCAGAGTTTTAGTGTTTCAGACTGACCTGCTGTAGAGTTTTAGTGTTTCAGACTGACCTGCTGCAGAGTTTTAGTGTTTCAGACTGACCTGCTATAGTTATAGTGTGTAGGACTGACCTGCTGTAGAGTTTTAGTGTTTCAGACTGACCTGCTGTAGAGTTTTAGTGTTTCAGACTGACCTGCTATAGTTATAGTGTGTAGGACTGACCTGCTGTAGAGTTTTAATGTTTAGGACTGACCTGCTGCAGAGTTTTAGTGTTTCAGACTGACCTGCTATAGTTATAGTGTGTAGGACTGACCTGCTGTAGAGTTTTAGTGTTTCAGACTGACCTGCTATAGTTATAGTGTGTAGGACTGACCTGCTGTAGAGTTTTAGTGTTTCAGACTGACCTGCTATAGTTATAGTGTGTAGGACTGACCTGCTGTAGAGTTTTAGTGTTCCAGACTGACCTGCTGTAGAGTTTTAGTGTTTCACACTGACCTGCTGTAGAGTTTTAGTGTTTAGGACTGACCTGCTGTAAAGTTTTAGTGTTTCAGACTGAACTGCTGAAGAGTTTATGTGTTTAGGACTGACCTGCTGCAGAGTTTTAGTGTTTCAGACTGACCTGCTCCAGAGTTTTAGTGTTTCAGACTGACCTGCTGCAGAGTTGTAGTGTTTCAGACTGACCTGTTTCAGAGTTATAGTGTTTCAGACTGACCTGCTGTAGAGTTTTAGTGTTTCAGACTGACCTGCTGCAGAGTTTTAGTGTTTCAGACTGACCTGCTGTAGAGTTTTAGTGTTTCAGACTGACCTGCTGCAGAGTTATAGTGTGTAGGACTGACCTGCTGCAGAGTTTTAGTGTTTCAGACTGACCTGTTTCAGAGTTATAGTGTTTCAGACTGACCTGCTGTAGAGTTTTAGTGTTTCAGACAGACCTGCTGTAGAGTTTTAGTGTTTCAGACTGACCTGCTGCAGAGTTTTAGTGTTTCAGACTGACCTGCTGTAGTTATAGTGTTTAGGACTGACCTGCTGTAGAGTTATAGTGTTTAGGACTGACCTGCTGCAGAGTTTTAGTGTTTCAGACTGACCTGTTTCAGAGTTTTAGTGTTTCAAACTGACCTGCTGTACAGTTTTAGTGTTTAGGACTGACCTGCTGCAGAGTTTTAGTGTTTCAGACTGACCTGCTGTAGTTATAGTGTTTAGGACTGACCTGCTGCAGAGTTTTAGTGTTTCAGACTGACCTGCTGTAGACTTTTAGTGTTTCAGACTGACCTGCTGTAGCGTTTTAGTGTTTCAGACTGACCTGCTGCAGAGTTATAGTGTTTCAGACTGACCTGCTGCAGAGTTTTAGTGTTTCAGACTGACCTGCTGCAGAGTTATAGTGTTTCAGACTGACCTGCTGCAGAGTTTTAGTGTTTAGGACTGACCTGCTGCAGAGTTTTAGTGTTTCAGACTGACCTGCTGCAGAGTTTTAGTGCTTCAGACTGACCTCCTGTAAACTTTTAGTGTTTCAGACTGACCTGCTGTAGCGTTTTAGTGTTTCAGACTGACCTGCTGCAGAGTTTTAGTGTTTCAGACTGACCTGCTGCAGAGTTTTAGTGTTTCAGACTGACCTGCTGCAGAGTTTTAGTGTTTCAGACTGACCTGCTGTAGAGTTTTAGTGTTTCAGACTGACCTGCTGCAGAGTTATAGTGTGTAGGACTGACCTGCTGCAGAGTTTTAGTGTTTCAAACTGACCTGCTGTACAGTTTTAGTGTTTAGGACTGACCTGCTGCAGAGTTTTAGTGTTTCAGACTGACCTGCTGTAGTTATAGTGTTTAGGACTGACCTGCTGCAGAGTTTTAGTGTTTCAGACTGACCTGCTGTAGACTTTTAGTGTTTCAGATTGACCTGCTGTAGCGTTTTAGTGTTTCAGACTGACCTGCTGCAGAGTTATAGTGTTTCAGACTGACCTGCTGCAGAGTTTTAGTGTTTCAGACTGACCTGCTGTAGTTATAGTGTTTAGGACTGACCTGCTGCAGAGTTTTAGTGTTTCAGACTGACCTGCTGCAGAGTTTTAGTGCTTCAGACTGACCTCCTGTAGACTTTTAGTGTTTCAGACTGACCTGCTGTAGCGTTTTAGTGTTTCAGACTGACCTGCTGCAGAGTTTTAGTGTTTCAGACTGACCTGCTGCAGAGTTTTAGTGCTTCAGACTGACCTGCTGCAGAGTTTTAGTGTTTCAGACTGACCTGCTGCAGAGTTTTAGTGTTTCAGACTGACCTGCTGTAGAGTTTTCGTGTTTCAGACTGACCTGCTGTAGCGTTTTAGTGTTTCAGACTGACCTGCTGTAGCGTTTTAGTGTTTCAGACTGACCTGCTGTAGCGTTTTAGTGTTTCAGACTGACCTGCTGCAGAGTTTTCGTGTTTCAGACTGACCTGCTGCAGACTTTTAGTGTTTCAGACTGACCTGCTGCAGAGTTTTAGTGTTTCAGACTGACCTGCTGCAGAGTTTTCGTGTTTCAGACTGACCTGCTGCAGAGTTTTCGTGTTTCACACTGACCTCCTGCAGAGTTTTAGTGTTTTTTCTGCAGATGAAGAAGTGCCCCCTTTCATCGCTGTTTCTCTCCAGTTTGGCTCCTCTTCTGCTCCGTTCTCATTCTCTCTCCTCCGTTGCTCTACTTCTCCTCTGTCTTTATTCCTTTTTAGTCCATATCTGTCCTGACTGGGATGTCTGTTCCATTTTAGGTTCTCCCTCCTGTATTAACTCAAACCTGTCCTGGATGTTTCGTCTCCATCTTTAATCCAGATGGTGAATCTCCATCTTTACATCAGGATCTTGTTTCTCTCTCCATGGTGAGCAGATCTTCCTCCACGGCTGAGAACACCAAACAGCACAGCAGCTCCAGCTCTCTTACCTCTGTGAATAAAAGCCCGTATATCCACCATAAACCCAGGTTAATAAACTGACACCAAATACTCTACCATTTATCATTAACTGAAGCCAAACAACAAAGTCTACATTGTACAAAATGTTGGCAACATTTTGAGACGTGGTTGGAACTGGTGAGAAACAAAGCAAACTTTAGATAATTGCTGCTTCCAACCACTTCAACATATTTTTCACAATTGTAGACATGGTCTTCAGGCAGGTTTTAACCAAAAAGGACAGGGCGTGGGAAAAATTGCATAAACATGTTGGCAACATACAGGAAAACTGGCTGGAACTGGCAAGGAGCAGGGTGAACCTTCAGTCCTTGCCAGTTCCAGCCACTTTTCCAAATCTTGCAAACATTTTTCTGCAATTCAGACGTGATCCAAAGTTCTATCTTCGACAAAAGAAAGACAGCATGATCTAAATTGCACAAAGACATTGGCAATATTTGGGAGGTTGACTGAAACTGGCAACGAAAGAGGGAAATCTTTGCTCCTCACCAGTTCAAATGACTTTCCTAAATGTTGCCAACATACTTACGCAATGTAGACATGATCTTCAGTCACAGTTATCCAATAGAAAGAGAGCATGGTCCAAATTGCACAAATATGTTGACAACATTTGGGAAAGTAATTGCAGCTGATGAGAAGCAAGTTGAAGCTTCAATCATTGCAAGTCCCATCCATTTTTAAAACATTTTCAACAGATATTTGCAATTTAGAGATAATCTCTGGTCATATTTTTGACCAAAGAGAGAGCATGATCTAAATTGCACAAACACATTGGCAACATTTGGAAAAGTTGTTGGGAGTTGCCAGTTTCACTCGTTTGTGCAGTCTAGACATTGTTCAGCCATTTTTGACAGTTAAATAATAAATTGCTCAACTTTTGGAGTCGGGGTTTCTAACTTTGTTGCCACAGTATTAAACAGGAATCAGTTTGATTGTTGCTTATTATTTTAATGTTCCTGAAATAAAAACAGATTTAAACTAACTATCCTCTGATCAATAAGCTCGTAACTGTCACTGGTTCCTAGGCAGCAGTACAAACTTTGTTTTTCTCCAGGAGCTTGTCCAAGAATAAAAGCACATATTTAAAGAAAGTCCGTCTCTAACCCAGCTCTGATCAGCTTCATTACTGCTTTAGAAAGGTGAGGAGGATCGGATGTTTACATCCTCTGAGCTTCTTTCTGGGTGGTTCTTACCTCCAGGATTCAGCTGAATCACATCCAGAGTCCACCAGGAGAAAAAGACGGTCCCAGCTGCTGGTTTCAGGTCGTCAGCGCCGTTCTTCTTCAGTCCAATGTCTCTGAAAATGAAGAGAACAAGGAGCAGAGCAACCAGGCAGCACAGCTACCGCACATCAAACATGGAGGCTGAGGAGGCGTGCGCTAATCCTGATGGGAATCCCTGAAACAGAGACAAATGGCAGATCATTAAGACGGCAGATTAACAGTCAGTGTGCCATGATAGGATTGGTCCAGGTCCAACCAGGTCACCTAATGTAAGCATGCAGGTGTGTCAGTGAGGACAGCTCTGCCGGGACGCGTCCCGAAAACGTCCCAAACCAGACCTGGAATTCAAAAACATCAACATTTTCACAGAAAAGGACCGAGAGTTCACAGAAACTACATAAAGAGGCTTCTATCAGCCAACCTCAGCGAGGGCCATTATCCACCAAAGGGAAAAACTGTGAACAGTGGTGAACCTTCCCAGAGGTGGCCGGCCTACCAACATGACTCCAAGAGCGCGATGACGACTCATCCAGGAGGTCCAAAAAGAACACCTAAAGACCTGCAGGCCTCACTGACTCAGTTCAACCTTTGCAGCCTTTACACACATGCACAGACGCTCACATAAGGACAGGGTCTGGAGTCAGAGGAGTATTTTAGTCTTTTATTATTTCAAAAACAGTCCAGTTGAACAAACATGCACATAGAAGAACCACAGTGAGACAAACACACGCGCTCACGCTTACATTCACGCTCACACCAAAGGTAAAATGAAACTTTAAACCCATGAACGTTTCAGTGGGACTCTGGCTGTGTCCAAACCACATCCTACATGTACAATGAAGTCATGTGACACGGAAATGATGGCAGGGGACATGTGTGTTTCAGTGGGGAGCCCAAGTCTGCTCGTTATTATATGTGAACTCGAGCACGATACTAGAGTCTACTCTAAATGTCTCCTGTCTCAAACGTCACAGCATCCATGCTTCACTGGCCATTCAGCCTCTGTGGGAAGAAGTGGGAAAGATGGTCCTGGCATCTCCTAGAAATGCTAAAACATCCTCATGAGAGGGAAGGACTCGACCTTAGAAGATAAATACATTACATTATCTTCTTCTATGGGAGAGACTGAGGGTCATGTCTAAAATGCACAAATATGTTGGCACCATTTAGAACAGTGGGTGGAACCGGCAAGGCCTGAAGGTTTGCCGTGCTCCTCGTCAGCTCCGCCCACTTTTCCACATGTTTGGACACAGCCAACGTCTTCTTCCTGACTCCAGCTGAATCTGAACGTTTCTCCCGGCTCTGCCTGTAACGCTCCTGCTCTTCCTCTTCTTTGTGACCGTGACCAAAGTGTCCGAGGTGACAGGAGACGCATCATCTTCATCATCTTCATCATCCTCGTGTCGTCTGATTGGTCTGTGATTGCTGAGGGTCATTGAGGTACCGGGTTGAGACAGGGACAAAATAAAGACCCACTCTCTCCTCTCACACTCACTCCTTATTTTCTATCAGTCCTTAAATCTAAATATTCTCACTGTCCGTAATATACAAAATAAATGTCATTATGTTTACATGTAGAAGAAATAAGATCTGATATGTGATGGCAGCATGCTCCAAACAACCTCCTTCTAAATGTCTTTGAATTCAATATTTCTAAACCTCTGTCATTTTTGGCTTTTCCTGCCTTTAAAATGGAAGTGTACGCAATAACTAGACTGGATTTTAAAAATAAAAGCCTTAATTATTTTAAAATGGGCTCCAACAATTTCTCCAGAGCGGGTTATTTAAAGGAAAGCCAACATTTTAAAATTTAACCCAGCTGAATCTAAGGTGGCTGGATTTTCAAAATAAAAGCCCCCCCCCCCCCCACAGCTGATTTTCCATGTTTATGCTGAGCAGAATCAGCTTCCCTTAGGAGGTTCCCTTTAATTTGTCAAACTAAAGGCTGTTAAATCCTCTAATTTATTGGCGCTAGAACATTGTTGGAGCGGTGCCGTGGCGATGATAAATCAGAGGGTATTTATGTTACCAACTACAGCAGAGACACTTCCCTTTAAAAACAGACAAAAATAAACATCAAAGATGAGTGGAAGCTCCACCCACGTTTCTCATATCCTGTTTATACGCATGTAAAAAAATAAAACTAGTTGCATGCTTTCATTCGGCTATAAAACGCTTCTGCTCGTAGCGGCGCGATGTCTCCAACATCGCGGTCAGAAGTCGTAAACAGCCGTAGCTGAACGTCCTGTCGTCTGTAAACGGTCGTAGAGTTTAAATCAAATAACCGCCGTTTACCTCAGCAGCTTTACTCTGAAGAGACGAGCTTTCATAGATTTAGTTTAAACTCAAAGGGTTAAAGTGAACTCTGATACCAGAAAACTAATAAAAGCCCCGCCCACCGGCAAAGACACAGAACAGTCTCTCCTTTTGTCCGTTGTTGGCAACATAATTGAGCAACTGAGACAGTGCTCTCTTGGGTGGAATCTGCTTAAGGATGTCTAAATTGCATAAACATGATGGGAAAGTATCTGGAACTGGTATGTCCTGATGGTTTGCCAGTTCCACACACTTTTCTAAATGTTGCCAACATGTTTGTGCAATTTAGACAATTCTCTCTCTCTTGGTTAAAAATCTGACTGAAGATCCTGCCCACATGGCACAAAAACATTGGCAACATTTTGTTGTATTATTTTGAACAAAAAAGAAAAAGGAAGCAGTGTTTAAATTGCACAAACATGTTGTCAACATTTGTTAAAGTGTGTGAAACTGTTGACAAGCGAAGAAACACTTCAATCCATGCAAGTTCCACCAATTTTTCCAAATGTTGCCAACATATTTTTACAATTAAAACATGATCTTGAGTCATAGTTTAAACCAACAGTTAGAGCAGTGTCTCAGCTGCACAAATATGTTCGCAACATTTGGGAGAGTGGGTGGAATTGGTAAGGAGTGAAAAAAAACACTTTCCAAGAAGTTTCCAACCTTTTTTTGCAATTAAACAATTTTTTCAGTCATATTTTTAACCAATAGGAAGAGAGCACTGTCTCAGTTGCACAAATATGTTGGCAACATTTGGGAGAGGAGCAATTCTTGCCAGTTCTACCCCCTTTTCCAAATATTGTCAACATGTCTGCACAACTTGGACCTGCTTTCTTGCCATGGACTAGCCCCCGGCTTCACCAACATTCCGTCCTCTGCCTTTGATGTCACGCTTTGAAGCCTTTGATGGACTAGAAAGATGATGTCATCAAGCTTTAGAATATTCTGTTGTTCAAACCAACGACCCTCGTACTTCCTCTAGGGTTTTTAGGTTTTCATGTGGACAAAGGTGTTTCTGAAAGTGGAGGAGGAAAACCTCTGTTATCAAAAATACCTGACCACGTGTGGACTAGGCCAAGATTGTGCAAATATGTTGGCAACATTTGGACATAAGGCTGGAGCTGGAATGTTAGGTCTACTTTTGATGAGACAGGAAAATAAACAGTCTTCCTCCACACACTGGCGCTCTGAGCCCACCCGTTTACAGACGTGGCATGTGTGTAAGTGTGGTCCGACGTTAGCTTGGCATACAGCACTGTGGCAAGAACATGGCACACAAGACGCTAACAGGTTCAATAAATAGGTGGCTAAATAAATAAATAAATAAATACTGTAGGTAGGTCAGCGTGTGATCAGCAGTCTGTGAGGTCAACGCTTTCATACGTGACTGTCTGTTATTTAATGTTCTTCAGCAGTGACGTGCGAGCGTTCACCACTGCCTTAAAGGCGTCCTCGCTGCCAGGGGCCACGCATTTATCCGGGTGCAGCAGGACGGCCAACTTCCTGTACGCCTTGTTCACTTCCTCCCTGGAAACAAAGAGAAGGGAATCACAATCAGACAACTAAAAACGTCTGACTTTCAGCCCCTGTCATCATGATTCTTTGGTCTGAGCGGGTTTAAAAGCCATACACCACTTTTGTTGTTGTTTGGTTACCGCTGTCAGGGTTGTTTGATCCACTCATTAAGTTTGTCAAAGGCTTCATCTCTTTATTGTTTATTTCAGCACATGATGTTATTATGGACAAGGACTGATGGAAAAATATCATTTTAAGATCCAACCTTTATATGTCACATTCATGGACAAGGGTCAGAATTCTGACTTTGATCTAATAATTCTGACTTTGATCTGAGAATTCTGACTTTGATCTAATAATTCTGACTTTGATCTAATAATTCTGACTTTGATCTAATAATTCTGACTTTGATCTGAGAATTCTGACTTTGATCTAATAATTCTGACTTTGATCTGAGAATTCTGACTTTGATCTAATAATTCTGACTTTGATCTAATAATTCTGACTTTGATCTAATAATTCTGACTTTGATCTGAGAATTCTGACTTTGATCTAATAATTCTGACTTTGATCTAATAATTCTGACTTTGATCTAATAATTCTGACTTTGATCTGAGAATTCTGACTTTGATCTGAGAATTCTGACTTTGATCTGAGAATTCTGACTTGGATCTCAAAATTCTGACTTGGATCTCATAATTCTAACTTTGATCTCATAATTCTGACTTTGATCTCATAATTCTGACTTTAACCTCATAAATCTGACTCTGATCTCATAAATCTGACTTTGATCTCATAAATCTGACTTTGATCTGAGAATTCTGACTTTGATCTGAGAATTCTGACTTTGATCTAATAATTCTGACTTTGATCTAATAATTCTGACTTTGATCTAATAATTCTGACTTTGATCTGAGAATTCTGACTTTGATCTAATAATTCTGACTTTGATCTGAGAATTCTGACTTTGATCTAATAATTCTGACTTTGATCTGAGAATTCTGACTTTGATCCCAGAATTCTGACTTGGATCTCAGAATTCTGACTTTGATCTCATAATCCTGACTTTGATCTCATAAATCTGACTTTGATCTCATAATCCTGACTTTGATCTCATAAATCTGACTTTGATCTCATAAATCTGACTTTGATCTCATAAATCTGACTTTGATCTCATAACTCTGACTTTGATCTCATAAATCTGACCTTGATCTCGAAAATCTGACTTAGATCTCATAATTCTGACTTTGATCTCATAATTCTGACTTTGATCTTATAAAATCTGACCTTGATCTCATAGTTCTGACTTTGATCTCATAAATCTGACCTTGATCTCGAAAATCTAACCTTGATCTCATAATTCTGACTTTGATCTAATAATTCTGACTTTGATCTAATAATTCTGACTTTGATCTAATAATTCTGACTTTGATCTGAGAATTCTGACTTTGATCTAATAATTCTGACTTTGATCTGAGAATTCTGACTTTGATCTAATAATTCTGACTTTGATCTAATAATTCTGACTTTGATCTAATAATTCTGACTTTGATCTAATAATTCTGACTTTGATCTGAGAATTCTGACTTTGATCTAATAATTCTGACTTTGATCTGAGAATTCTGACTTTGATCTAATAATTCTGACTTTGATCTGAGAATTCTGACTTTGATCTAATAATTCTGACTTTGATCTAATAATTCTGACTTTGATCTAATAATTCTGACTTTGATCTAATAATTCTGACTTTGATCTAATAATTCTGACTTTGATCTAATAATTCTGACTTTGATCTAATAATTCTGACTTTGATCTGAGAATTCTGACTTTGATCTAATAATTCTGACTTTGATCTAATAATTCTGACTTTGATCTCATAAATCTGACTTTGATCCCAGATTCTTACTTTGACCTCATAATCCTGACTTTGATCTGATAATCCTGACTTTGATCTCAGAACTCTGACTTTGATCTCAGGACTTGAAAGTTAAAGTTGTACAAAACTTCCATGGCTCTGAGTTCTTCTAATAAATGATATTGTTGTTTTGGTTAATTCATAATTATCCTGCTTTTACTCACCGCGTGGCACCAGGTTTGACCCCCAGCATATCCCATGAGTCCTTGCTGTTTCGGATGCGTCTGATGGTGTCGGCCTGCTCCTTGGTGAAGCCCACGCTGACCTCCGCCACCGGACGCTTCCCGCCATTCTCACACATGTCGGTGATGGAGGAGAAGAACGCCTGAGAGACAGAGACAGAGTAATCAAACGACTGTCAGCTTCTGAGAAAGCGGGAGAACGCTCATCGGAGTACCTGGAACATCTCGTTGATGCCCTCGCCGCTCTGAGCCGACGTCTCAAAGTAGTGGAACCCTCTGGACTCCGCCCACAGACGCCCCTCGCCTTCGTCCACCACCCGCCGCTTCGTCAGGTCCACCTGCACGGACAGATGACGGACACTTTAACTTCCTGTTTTGATGGCGTACAAACCTTGCCGATGTCCTGAGACTGATGGCCACCTTGTTAGCACAGACGACGAAGACGATGCTGTCCATGTTGGCCTGGGAGCCCATTTCCTGTTTCATCTCGCCGAGCCAGCTGTCGAGGGCGTCGAAGCTCTCCCGGAGCCCTACGTCGTAGACCAGCAGCACGCCCTGACTGTCCTTGTAGAACTCGTTACGCACCTGAGGAAGACAGAGCGCTGATGTTTCTGAACACTTCTCTGACTACACATCTTTACGGCGATAATTAGAGACGCCTGATTGGACCACAGGGGTCGCTGCGTCCGGCAACACTACAGACACATAAATGTAGAGGGGAGGAGCTCATGTGACTCACCTCGTAGAAGAACGGATGTCCGGCCATGTCAAAGATGTTCACTTTGATTTCTCGGTCACGAACCTGGACTCTGGCACAAAGACAGAACCATCCATGGCGTTATGGTCTTTTTAACCTTTTACAGCAGCGGTTAAGGTTTTTTATTTCACTGTTATACACGGGAACACCGACGCTGTTGACCACAGCCATCGGCGAGCTTACTTGGTGACGCCGTAGTCGATGCCGATGGTGGCCAGGTACTTGGGGACGAACCTCTTCTCACAGTAGCGTTTGATGATGCAGCTCTAGAACAGAGACAGGGTCGGGTTTAGACCGTCTACAGAGTCAACGAATCAAAGCGTGTCAGACTCAACGGTCAGGTTAAGGCTGGAGTTCACGCCAGGTTTTAGGAGGTTTAAATAATAAACACAGCTTTAATGAGATTCTTCAGTTATAAAAGCTGATCTATGCTGACATTCATTTACCGGATTACTAATAATCACCGCTGTTTGATTCCCCAAATAGTTAAAAAAAGAACAAAATAAAAAATATACACATATATGTTATAATATCTACAATTAAATCTGTAGATTCATCAGAAAATGAAGGAGTGTATTAATACCATTTTTATCAGATTTATTATGTGAAGGGGTTTTATTTTGAAGGGCTGATGACCATATCAGCTAAATGCTGCCCTCTGGAGGTCCTACTGTGTTACTACATCGCCTAGCAGAGGCTTTTATTTAGAAAGTCTGTACAGGAAGTGCTACAATGCCAGTTTACCTTGAACCCTGGCTGAAGATGGCCTTCTGTGCCAACAGTTATAATCATATTTATCTCCCAGAAGAACACGCGCACTTTAATGTTAAATATAATATTAATTATTGATAGAGTTTCAATTGGAGCTTGGACTGAATAAACGATGATGTGTTAAATATCTATGATAGAGTTTCTAAATCAACAAAGATTCATGCCAGAGACACAGATGTCTGTTTACACCGCAAAAAAAATAAAATATAAAAAAGTGTTTCACAAAATTTATTCTAGTTTATCCTATTATTTCTCTATTCTATCCTGTTATTATTTCTTTATTTCATCCTATTATTATTTCTGTATTCTATCCTATTATTATTTCTATATTCTATCCTATTATTATTTCTATATTTTATCCCATTATTTCTTTATTCTATCCTATCATTATTTCTATATTTTATCCTATTATTTTTTCTTTATTCTATCCTATAATAATTCTTTATTTTTTCCTATTATTTTTTTTTCTATCCTATCATTATTTCTATATTTTATCCTATTATTATTTCTTTATTCTATCCTATAATAATTCTTTATTTTTTCCTATTATTTTTTTTATTCTATCCTATCATTATTTCTATATTTTATCCTATTATTATTTCTTTATTCTATCCTATTATTATTTCTTTATTCTATCCTATTACTATTTCTTTATTTTATCCCATTATTTCTTTATACTATCCTATTATTATTTCTTTATTCTATCCTATTACTATTTCTTTATTTTATCCCATTATTTCTTTATACTATCCTATTATTATTTCTTTATTTTATCCCATTATTTCTTTATACTATCCTATTATTATTTCTTTATTTTATCCCATTATTTCTTTATTCTATCCTATCATTATTTCTATATTTTATCCTATTATTATTTCTTTATTCTATCCTATTATTATTATTTCTTTATTTTTTCCTATTATTATTTCTTTATTCTATCCTATTATTATTATTTCTTTATTTTATCCCATTATTTCTTTATACTATCCTATTACTATTTCTTTATTTTATCCCATTATTTCTTTATTCTATCCTATTATTATTTCTTTATTCTATCCTATTATTATTATTTCTTTATTTTATCCCGTTATTTCTTTATACTATCCTATTACTATTTCTTTATTTTATCCCATTATTTCTTTATTCTATCCTATTATTATTTCTTTATTCTATCCTATTATTTCTTTATTCTATCCTATTATTTCTTTATTCTATCCTATTATTATTTCTTTATTCTATCCTATTATTATTATTTCTTTATTTTATCCCGTTATTTCTTTATACTATCCTATTACTATTTCTTTATTTTATCCCATTATTTCTTTATTCTATCCTATTATTATTTCTTTATTCTATCCTATTATTATTATTTCTTTATTTTATCCCATTATTTCTTTATTCTATCCTATCATTATTTCTATATTTTATCCTATTATTATTTCTTTATTTTTTCCTATTATCATTATTTCTTTATTTTTTCCTATTATCATTATTTCTTTATTCTATCCTATTATTATTTCTTTATTCTATCCTATTATTATTTCTTTATTCTATCCTATTATTATTTCTTTATTCTATCCTATTATTATTTCTTTATTCTATCCTATTATTATTTCTATATTCTATCCTATTATTATTTCTTTATTCTATCCTATTATTTTGACATGTTGAGATTATAACTTGTATCACATATTTTTAATTCTGTTTTATCTGATAATTTGATTTTTCCTGACTTGTCGCTAACATTATAACAAGGGCTGGGTATTGCTAAGAACCTCACGATTCGATTTGATATCGATTTAAATGCTTCACTGTCGATTCAGTAAGGAGTAGAAATACACAAATAACCTGTTGACAATTTTTAAATAATGTTCATTCCCATGTGACGGTAGGTCACCTCACATTTTTGAGCAATAAAACATCTGAAAATAAAAACTTGCACAATAACTTATTTGTGCGTATGGAGAACAAAAGTTAAAACATGCCAGTTCTGTATAAACACTGAAAAAATAAAGTGCATGTAAACTTTAATAATATTTCTGTCCTCTTGGAAACTGATAAACCTCACAGAACACGGTTATGGCTGGTTGTTGTTTGGTCGAGCGACCCCCTCTGGCCAGGAGGTGATTCAGAGGATTTGCTGAATCGATATTGAATTTGGAGGGGAAACACTGAGATATTGCGATTAATCGACATTTTTACCCACCCCTAACTATAACTCACTATCACATACTTTTGACATTAAATTTTATGACTCAGTTTTTATATGTCTATGACACTCTATCCAACATTTTATCTCACAGTTTTCAGCTTCTTATTTTGTCAAACATTTTATTTTCTATCAGCTACCTTTCCTGTTTTCTTTGTTTACTGGCAGGAATGGGCTTCCATAGCAGAATAATGATGAACGTTAATATACCAGACCGTCATATTTAGACCCAGAAATCTGTTTTTATAAATCACCAGTTCTCTGAACAGACATGTCAAATAAAGTCTGATAATTCAGGTTTATTAGTAAAGACCCTGACCGCGGTAGACTGGCAGGAATAAATCCACCCAGTCTGGACTAAAATAATCCTGAAGTAATCTGAGATTTAGGATTGAAGACCTCCTTCAGTACCTTTCCCACCTCGGCGTTCCCCAGGCTGATCACCTTCACCCGCAGGGACTTCTTATTGTCCCGTCTCTTCGGAGCGTTCGTCTCCATCTGGATCTCCGGGAACGGGATGTTTCAACGGCTATGGACCCTGGTAGACCCTGGTAGACCCCGGTAGACTCTGGTAGACCCTGGCAGACCCTGGTAGACCCCGGTAGACTCTGGTAGACCCGCTAAACCCCGGTAGACCCCGGTAGACCCTGGTAGACCCCGGTAGACTCTGGTAGACCCCGGTAGACCCTGGTAGACCCCGGTAGACTCTGGTAGACCCCGGTAGACCCTGGTAGACCCTGGCAGACCCCGGTAGACCCCGGTAGACCCCGGTAGACCCCGATAGACCCCGGTAGACTCTGGTAGACCCGGGGAGGGTTCTGTTGTTTTGACACCGGAGCTAGCAGGCTAACTAGCCTTTAGCTGGATGCTAACCACCGCTCTAAATAGAACTGTTAGCGCCGTTAATGAAGGATTAGCATCCTGTAGCTTAGCATTAGTCTCTTCGTGTCTAACCTAACGTCGTTTAAACTCATTTCAGCCCCAGAACCAGCTAGATAACCCATTAGCCTAAATGCTAACCAGCTGTTGAGGACCAGCGTCAAGGCAGAGTCAGTAACACTGAGATGGAACATCCGGCGAGCCTTTCAAAATAAAAGTCTTTATCATCACAGGATGGAAATGAACTGATTTTTACTCATTTATTTGTGATTATTTTAACAAGTATAATGTTTAGTCTAGTTTTCAATGCAGCGTTTTTATATCTTGTGGAAATTTAACGGTTTTTTTAAGGTTTTCTGTGAATAATTTAAAATTTCACCATAAACTCTATATTCTGACTTTTTATCTCATGTTGATGTTTGTCCTGTAGGTGGCGCTAGCTCCTCATGTACCTGGTTTATTTATGGCTGTTTCTTTTAGACATTTCAGAATCAGCGTTCTCAGAATCCAACATTTTTATTAGCAGACATGAAAACGATCAGGTAAAACAGAGGAACATGAGCAGGATAAATCAGCTTCTATTTCACATCAGGATTTCTCAGGAGGTTGATCTAAACTACTGCCATAAAAACGAGCATCCATGCAGACAGAAGCACAGAGAATCAGAGCAGAGATGAGCCTTTAAATCATTTATAGAAGATCAGACACATGTCTGAGTCCCAGCGAGGCTGTTAACCTTTATAACATTTATTTACATCTTTATTTTCATGGTGGATTATTTTACAGCACAGCCTGCAGAGTCTGGGACTGTGATCATAATAATAATAAAGAACAGACGGCTGCTTCTACAGGACTGGGAGGTTTCACTGCACAACTCTGTCTACGGAAGCCCAGATAGGACATTTCAGAGTAAACCAGTGATTATGATTCAGATCTACAGTCAGAATTATGACGTATGGAGGAATAATGAGAGGAGTCGTTAGATTATGGGATGATGAGTCTTAAGAGAGAAAAAAAGAGAAATTACAGAATAAAAAAGCACAGAAAAAAGGCAAAACTATAAAAGAAAACGTCACATTTTTGGGTTAAATCCTAATTCTGACATAATCTTAATAATGAGATAATAATTAAGACTTTTCTATCACACTTATGTCTTATTTTGGCTGTTTTCTCAGACTTTCAGCTTTCTAATTCATAATTTTGACTCATTTTAAGTCATTTATGTCGTAGATTTTACTTTTTTTATTGAAATTGTCATGCGATTTCATGATTCTGACAGTTTTAACTCATAATTTCGACTTTTTATCTCATAATTCCAACTTAAAATCTCATATTTTCCAATTTTTATTTCATACTTATGACATTTATGTCATAGATCTGACTTTACCTCATACCTTAGACCAGGGGTTCTCAACCTTTGCAGCCCGTTACCCCAAAATAAAGGTGCCAGAGCCCAGGGACCCCCAAAATAAAGGTGCCAGAGCCCAGGGACCCCCAAAATAAAGGTGCCAGAGCCCGGTGACCCCCAAATAAAGGTGCCAGAGCCCAGGGACCCCCAAAATAAAGGTGCCAGAGCCCGGTGACCCCCAAATAAAGGTGCCAGAGCCCAGGGACCCCCAAAATAAAGGTGCCAGAGCCCGGTGACCCCCAAAATAAAGGTGCCAGAGCCCAGGGACCCCCAAAATAAAGGTGCCAGAGCCCAGGGACCCCCAAAATAAAGGTGCCAGAACCCGGTGACCCCCAAAATAAAGGTGCCAGAGCCCGGTGACCCCCAAAATAAAGGTGCCAGAGCCCAGGGACCCCCAAAATAAAGGTGCCAGAGCCCAGGGACCCCCAAAATAAAGGTGCCAGAACCCGGTGACCCCCAAAATAAAGGTGCCAGAGCCCAGGGACCCCCAAAATAAAGGTGCCAGAGCCCAGGGACCCCCAAAATAAAGGTGCCAGAGCCCAGGGACCCCTAAAATAAAGGTGCCAGAGCCCGGTGACCCCCAAAATAAAGGTGCCAGAGCCCGATGACCCCCAAAATAAAGGTGCCAGAGCCCAGGGACCCCCAAAAATAAAGGTGCCAGAGCCCAGGGACCCCCAAAATAAAGGTGCCAGCCCCGGGAACCCCTAAAATAACGGTGCCAGAGCCCGGGGACCCCCAAAATAAAGGTGCCAGAGACCGGGGACCCCCAAAATAAAGGTGCCAGAGCCCGGGGACCCCCAAAATAAAGGTGCCTGAGCCCAGGGAAGCCCAAAATAAAGGTGCCAGAGCCCGGTGACCCCCAAAATAAAGGTGCCAGAGCCCGGTGACCCCCAAAATAAAGGTGCCAGAGCCAGGGGACCCCCAAAATAAAGGTGCCAGAGCCCAGGGACCCCCAAAATAAAGGTGTCAGAGCCCGGGGACCTCCACTGTACCTGAAGGTGGCTGAACAGCCATGCACATTCAAGAATAGTCATGTGGAGACACGGCAGCCATTTAGGGGGGAAATGGCCCAGCCAAACTGGGACCAGCAGAATCCTGGTCCATTGTAAAGTGAAGCTGTGGTGTTTTATATTTAACCTGAATCATAACCACTCTGATCAAAGAAAAATATCCTTTTAATTCATTTGTGCAGTAAATAGCCCTCTTTAAATGTTCATCCTTTTTGTTTAAAACAGAATTAAAATGCATTAGAAATAGCTAAAATGAGTTAAAATGGCAAAAAATGGTGGGAAAGGTGATGAAATTAGAGTTGAAAAGTAGCAGAAATGGGTCAGAATGGACAAAAATGGGATAAAAGTGGCAAAAAAATAACCAAAAATAGCAAAAATGGGTTAAAGTGGCAAAAACAGGCATATTTAGTGGTGAAAGGGGATGAAAACATGGCTGAAATGGTGTTAAAGTGGAAAAACGAGGTGGAAATTTGGTGAAATGGGATGAAATATGGATATAAAATAAGCAGGAATAGGCAAACATGGGCATGTTAAATTGTGAAATGTGGCATAAAAAGTGGTAAAGAGGGGTTAATAGTGGCAATAATGGGAGCAGAGCCAACAATAGGCAGAGTGGCAAGGTTTGATTTAGAAGTGGCAAAAACAGGCAGAAAAACAGTGGTGGAAAGGGTTTAAATAATAAAAAAAAGGTTTTCAAGTGGAAAAACTGTGTTAAAAGTTGGCAAAATTGGTGGGAAAACAGTGATGACAACGGGTTGAAATCTGGCAAAGTTGGTGTAAAGTGGCAACAGTGTAAATTTAAAACTATTCCTAGTTTCTTTAAGGCATCTGGAGACCTCATCTCAGTGTCTTGCGACCCCCAATGGGGTCCCGACCCCAATGTTGAGAAACCCTGACTCAGACCATCTCATAATATTGACTTTTACCTGATGTATTTATTCAAATAATCATCCAATGTCATATTTTTGAATCATCAGTTGGCAGAAATGGGCTTCCATATAACGTTATTTTTGAGGAAAATAAATGTTTAACTCCTGATCATTCAGAACCTGTCAGAGTTTTTGGAGCTTTTAATAATCTTTATTCTTTTTTTAATCATTATTTTAATTGTTTAGCAAAATGAGACACCTCGCGGACAGTTGCTGAATTATGTACCAAAAAACAGAAATGTACAAAATAAAAAGAACATAAAAAATAAACACAAAGCTAAAAGTATCGGTCATGTGTTTTCTGTGATGTTGTTTCTCTGTATGTTGGTACTTTATCAGGACTACAGCTGGTTTTAGCTTTACTTCGGGAGCTTCTTTCCTGTTTATTTTTGGAAATATCCTAATTTACAGATTACTCCTGGTTTTCCCAGATTATTCCTCTCTGACACGTGTCCGCGTTTCTGTGGGCGTGGTCAAATCTGCCCACGTTAGCGGGCCGGAAGTGGCTGCATGTGCAGGGCGTCGTACGTGTCCCTGGTGGCCGAGCTCAGACCCTGAAGAGAGACCAGAGTTTTATTAATGCTCCAGGAAATAGACCCCACCCACCGAGATTATGGCCTATGAGAGAATAAATGAGTCACCTGGTACACCTGCTCGTTCTTCCTCTGACGCTGCACAAACACACAAACAGTCACATGAATGTATTTCACATTAAAACCACTACAAATGTGTGAAAGCACCCAGGATACCCGGACTCTGTCAGAAAGGTTTACCAGGCTTTAGTCAGTGTCATAGCTGATGACGTACCTCTCTTTTAACGGGGAGCTCCTTGTACTCTCCGTCTGTGGGTCTGCTCAGAGCCTGGACATACAACACAGATAATATTCACACTCTCGTTTCTATGAGCTCACACAGTTTATCAAATAAAACCACAGTCAGGAGCCAGATTTCAAAGAAGAGCGTGCTTGTTACCGTGTACTCTGAATTATCATCTGCTTTCCTGCGGTTCTAGAACAGACAGAAAAAGACAACACTTTTAGATTCCAGCTTCTTTCTACAGATTTTATCAGCCAAGACGCCAGACCCGAGGAACCAGTTCAACACAACAAACGTATGAGAAGATGAACCAGAAATAATCAGGATCAGAGTCAGGATTATACCATTATGAGACCCTCATATCTCTGATTAATGCTGTCTGTGTCAGCCTTCAGGAAAACAATGAATGGACTTGATTAAGTTAATCCATGAATCAGAGAAACTCTTAAAGGAAACATGATTACATGTATAAAAGAAAAATAGGAGTTTTTATAAAGTTAGAATGCTGAGGCCGAAAAGGCAGAATTATGAAAATAGAGGCAACTCTGAGATCAAAGTCAGAATTCTGAGATCAAAGTCAGAACTCTGAGATCAAAGTCAGAATTCTGAGATCAAAGTCAGAACTATGAGATCAAAGTCAGAATTCTGAGATCAAAGTCAGAATTCTGAGATCAAAGTCAGAATTATTTGATAAAAGTCAGAATCCTGAGATAAAAGTCAGAATCCTGAGATAAAAGTCAGAATTATTAGATCAAAGTCAGAATCCTGAGATAAAAGTCAGAATTATGAGATCAAAGTCAGAATTATGAGATCAAAGTCAGAACTCTGAGATCAAAGTCAGAATTCTGAGATCAAAGTCAGAATTCTGAGATCAAAGTCAGAACTATGAGATCAAAGTCAGAATTCTGAGATCAAAGTCAGAATTCTGAGATCAAAGTCAGAATTATTTGATAAAAGTCAGAATCCTGAGATAAAAGTCAGAATCCTGAGATAAAAGTCAGAATTATTAGATCAAAGTCAGAATCCTGAGATAAAAGTCAGAATTATGAGATCAAAGTCAGAATTTAAAGATTAAAGCCAAAATTCTGAGATCAAAGTCAGAATTCTGAGCTCAAAGTCAGAATTCTGAGTTCAAAGTCAGAACTCTGAGATCAAAGTCAGAATTCTGAGATCAAAGTCAGAACTATGAGATCAAAGTCAGAATTCTGAGATCAAAGTCAGAATCCTGAGATAAAAGTCAGAATTATGAGATCAAAGTCAGAATTATGAGATCAAAGTCAGAACTCTGAGATCAAAGTCAGAATTCTGAGATCAAAGTCAGAACTATGAGATCAAAGTCAGAATTCTGAGATAAAAGTCAGAATCCTGAGATAAAAGTCAGAATTATTAGATCAAAGTCAGAATCCTGAGATAAAAGTCAGAATTATGAGATCAAAGTCAGAATTATGAGATCAAAGTCAGAACTATGAGATCAAAGTCAGAATTATGAGATCAAAGTCAGAACTATGAGATCAAAGTCAGAATTCTGAGATCAAAGTCAGAATTCTGAGATCAAAGTCAGAATTATTTGATCAAAGTCAGAATCCTGAGATAAAAGTCAGAATTCTGAGATCAAAGTCAGAATTCTGAGATCAAAGTCAGAACTATGAGATCAAAGTCAGAATTCTGAGATAAAAGTCAGAATCCTGAGATAAAAGTCAGAATTATTAGATCAAAGTCAGAATCCTGAGATAAAAGTCAGAATTATGAGATCAAAGTCAGAATTATGAGATCAAAGTCAGAACTATGAGATCAAAGTCAGAATTATGAGATCAAAGTCAGAACTATGAGATCAAAGTCAGAATTATGAGATCAAAGTCAGAACTATGAGATCAAAGTCAGAATTCTGAGATCAAAGTCAGAATCCTGAGATAAAAGTCAGAATTCTGAGATCAAAGTCAGAATCCTGAGATAAAAGTCAGAATTATGAGATCAAAGTCAGAAATACAAGATCAAAGTCAAAATTCTGAGATCAAAGTCAGAACTATGAGATCAAAGTCAAAATTATGAGATCAAAGTCAGAAATACAAGATCAAAGGCAGAATTCTGAGATCAAAGTCAGAAATACAAGATCAAAGTCAGAATTCTGAGATCAAAGTCAGAATTCAAAGATCAAAGTCAGAATTCAAAGATCCAAGTCAGGATTATGAGATCAAAGTCAGAATTCTGAGCTCAAAGTCAGAATTATGAGATCAAAGTCAGAATTTAAAGATTAAAGCCAAAATTCTGAGATCAAAGTCAGAATTCTGAGCTCAAAGTCAGAATTCTGAGTTCAAAGTCACAATTATGAAATTCCATAGAGTCATATTTTAGTGAAGTAATTAAGGTAGTTGTTTACATGTCAGATTTGCCATTTAATGTCATTTATTGAATCTTAACAACCCCTTAAGGACTCTAGATTAAGGTCAGACTCACTCTTCCTCTCTCAGGGTCTCCTCTCAGCAGCGGGGCGTAACCTCCAGAGTCCTGACCCCTCAGATCCTGAACACCACATAACGACAAAGCATGACAACACAATAGAACACTAACAGTTACAGTGTGGGTCAGGCTAGCTGCAACTTTCTACAGAATGTGGTGTGAAACAGTTATTTTACTGGCCCAGTCCTGAATATCTAACATCAAACGTGACTCACAGTGTAGAGGCTCTCCTCGGTCATCTTCGCTTTTCCTCTGAAGAACTGAAAAACAAAGATGAAGAAGCAGTGAAGATTACATTAAAACAGCGGACTGCTCCTTTAGACTGAGCCCTGTTGATATCTTTATAGATGGAGAGTGGAGAAACTAGAACCTTCTCTCTGATGAACATGGCGGTGATGACGAGTCCGTACAGGCCCAGGAAACCGTCCAGAAGGTAACACATCTGAGGGCTGTAGATAGTCATCCCCTCTGCACAAGTTCAAAGGTCACACAGGGACAAAGACCTCGGTTAGTGATGTTAGTAGGCTGGGTTACACATGGAGGGGTTTGATACATGCAGAGAGATGCTTCACTACACAGATTGTGCAACATAACAGGTCATCGTTTCACACTGAGGGTTATTATCTCACTTCCTGTTGTTACCGCCACATCCTGCCCTCACTGAGATAATACTGTGTATGTGGTTTACCAGGACCGTTACTGGAACCTTCACTGACTGGTCAGGGTCTCCTGGACTAACTCTTTAAATTTAGTTTAAAAAGTTAGTTAACTCTGGCTTTAGTTACTCTGATGATCAAACTCTGTCTTTAGTTACTCTATAAATCAAACTCTGGCTTTAGTTACTCTGATGATCAAACTCTGTCTTTAGTTACTCTATAAATCAAACTCTGGCTTTAGTTACTCTGATGATCAAACTCTGGCTTTAGTTACTCTGATGATCAAACTCTGGCTTTAGTTACTCTGATGATCAAACTCTGGCTTTAGTTACTCTATAAATCAAACTCTGGCTTTAGTTACTCTGATGATCAAACTCTGGCTTTAGTTACTCTGATGATCAAACTCTGGCTTTAGTTACTCTATAAATCAAACTCTGGCTTTAGTTACTCTATATATCAAACTCTGGCTTTAGTTACTCTGATGATCAAACTCTGGCTTTAGTTACTCTGATGATCAAACTCTGGCTTTAGTTACTCTATAAATCAAACTCTGGCTTTAGTTACTCTATAAATCAAACTCTGGCTTTAGTTACTCTATAAATCAAACTCTGGCTTTAGTTACTCTATAAATCAAACTCTGGCTTTAGTTAATCTGATGATCAAACTCTGGCTTTAGTTACTCTATAAATCAAACTCTGTCTTTAGTTACTCTATAAATAAAACTCTGGCTTTAGTTACTCTGATGATCAAACTCTGGCTTTAGTTACTCTAGAAATCAAACTCTGGCTTTAGTTACTCTGATGATCAAACTCTGGCTTTAGTTACTCTATAAATCAAACTCTGGCTTTAGTTACTCTATAAATCAAACTCTGGCTTCAGTTACTCTATAAATCAAACTCTGGCTTTAGTTACTCTATAAATCAAACTCTGGCTTTAGTTACTCTATAAATCAAACTCTGGCTTTAGTTACTCTATAAATCAAACTCTGGCTTTAGTTACTCTGATGATCAAACTCTGGCTTTAGTTACTCTATAAATCAAACTCTGGCTTTAGTTACTCTATAAATCAAACTCTGGCTTTAGTTACTCTATAAATCAAACTCTGGCTTTAGTTACTCTGATGATCAAACTCTGGCTTTAGTTACTCTATAAATCAAACTCTGGCTTTAGTTACTCTAGAAATCAAACTCTGGCTTTAGTTACTCTGATGATCAAACTCTGGCTTTAGTTACTCTATATATCAAACTCTGGCTTTAGTTACTCTATAAATCAAACTCTGGCTTCAGTTACTCTGATGATCAAACTCTGGCTTTAGTTACTCTATATATCAAACTCTGGCTTTAGTTACTCTATAAATCAAACTCTGGCTTTAGTTACTCTATAAATCAAACTCTGGCTTTAGTTACTCTGATGATCAAACTCTGGCTTTAGTTACTCTATAAATCAAACTCTGGCTTCAGTTACTCTATAAATCAAACTCTGGCTTTAGTTACTCTATAAATCAAACTCTGGCTTTAGTTACTCTATAAATCAAACTCTGGCTTTAGTTACTCTATAAATCAAACTCTGGCTTTAGTTACTCTGATGATCAAACTCTGGCTTTAGTTACTCTGATGATCAAACTCTGGCTTTAGTTACTCTATAAATCAAACTCTGTCTTTAGTTACTCTATAAATCAAACTCTGGCTTTAGTTACTCTGATGATCAAACTCTGGCTTTAGTTACTCTAGAAATCAAACTCTGGCTTTAGTTACTCTGATGATCAAACTCTGGCTTTAGTTACTCTATAAATCAAACTCTGGCTTTAGTTACTCTATAAATCAAACTCTGGCTTTAGTTGCTCTATAAATCAAACTCTGGCTTTAGTTACTCTATAAATCAAACTCTGGCTTTAGTTACTCTGATGATCAAACTCTGGCTTTAGTTACTCTATAAATCAAACTCTGGCTTTAGTTACTCTATAAATCAAACTCTGGCTTTAGTTACTCTATAAATCAAACTCTGGCTTTAGTTACTCTATAAATCAAACTCTGGCTTTAGTTACTCTATAAATCAAACTCTGGCTTTAGTTACTCTGATGATCAAACTCTGGCTTTAGTTACTCTATAAATCAAACTCTGGCTTTAGTTACTCTAGAAATCAAACTCTGGCTTTAGTTACTCTGATGATCAAACTCTGGCTTTAGTTACTCTATATATCAAACTCTGGCTTTAGTTACTCTATAAATCAAACTCTGGCTTCAGTTACTCTGATGATCAAACTCTGGCTTTAGTTACTCTATAAATCAAACTCTGTCTTTAGTTACTCTATAAATCAAACTCTGGCTTTAGTTACTCTGATGATCAAACTCTGGCTTTAGTTACTCTATAAATCAAACTCTGGCTTTAGTTACTCTATAAATCAAACTCTGGCTTTAGTTACTCTATAAATCAAACTCTGGCTTTAGTTACTCTATAAATCAAACTCTGGCTTTAGTTACTCTATAAATCAAACTCTGGCTTTAGTTACTCTATAACTCAAACTCTGGCTTTAGTTACTCTATAAATCAAACTCTGGCTTTAGTTACTCTATAACTCAAACTCTGGCTTCAGTTACTCTGAAGATCAAACTCTGGCTTTAGTTACTCTTTCCTAACCACCATGTATGGGGTGTTGCCCAGAAGGATATTGAGTGTATTTTGTGGTTCTATGTTTCTGTGTAGCAGTGATGCTAACGTGTCAGGTTCATGTGTGTAGCAGTGATGCTAACGTGTCAGGTTCATGTGTGTAGCAGTGATGCTAACGTGTCAGGTTCATGTGTGTAGCAGTGATGCTAACGTGTCAGGTTCATGTGTGTAGCAGTGATGCTAACGTGTCAGGTTCATGTGTGTAGCAGTGATGCTAACGTGTCAGGTTCATGTGTGTAGCAGTGATGCTAACATGTCAGGTTCATGTGTGTAGCAGTGATGCTAACGTGTCAGGTGTATGTGTGTAGCAGTGATGCTAACATGTCAGGTTCATGTGTGTAGCAGTGATGCTAACGTGTCAGGTGTATGTGTGTAGCAGTGATGCTAACATGTCAGGTTCATGTGTGTAGCAGTGATGCTAACATGTCAGGTTCATGTGTGTAGCAGTGATGCTAACATGTCAGGTTCATGTGTGTAGCAGTGATGCTAACGTGTCAGGTTCATGTGTGTAGCAGTGATGCTAACGTGTCAGGTTCATGTGTGTAGCAGTGATGCTAACGTGTCAGGTGAGGGTGTGTAGCAGTGATGCTAACATGTCAGGTTCATGTGTGTAGCAGTGATGCTAACGTGTCAGGTTCATGTGTGTAGCAGTGATGCTAACATGTCAGGTTCATGTGTGTAGCAGTGATGCTAACGTGTCAGGTTCATGTGTGTAGCAGTGATGCTAACGTGTCAGGTTCATGTGTGTAGCGGTGATGCTAACGTGTCAGGTGTATGTGTGTAGCAGTGATGCTAACATGTCAGGTTCATGTGTGTAGCAGTGATGCTAACGTGTCAGGTGTATGTGTGTAGCAGTGATGCTAACATGTCAGGTTCATGTGTGTAGCAGTGATGCTAACGTGTCAGGTTCATGTGTGTAGCAGTGATGCTAACATGTCAGGTTCATGTGTGTAGCAGTGATGCTAACGTGTCAGGTTCATGTGTGTAGCAGTGATGCTAACGTGTCAGGTGAGGGTGTGTAGCAGTGATGCTAACATGTCAGGTTCATGTGTGTAGCAGTGATGCTAACGTGTCAGGTTCATGTGTGTAGCAGTGATGCTAACGTGTCAGGTTCATGTGTGTAGCAGTGATGCTAACGTGTCAGGTTCATGTGTGTAGCAGTGATGCTAACGTGTCAGGTTCATGTGTGTAGCAGTGATGCTAACGTGTCAGGTGTATGTGTGTAGCAGTGATGCTAACATGTCAGGTTCATGTGTGTAGCAGTGATGCTAACGTGTCAGGTTCATGTGTGTAGCAGTGATGCTAACGTGTCAGGTTCATGTGTGTAGCAGTGATGCTAACGTGTCAGGTTCATGTGTGTAGCAGTGATGCTAACGTGTCAGGTGTATGTGTGTAGCAGTGATGCTAACATGTCAGGTTCATGTGTGTAGCAGTGATGCTAACGTGTCAGGTGTATGTGTGTAGCAGTGATGCTAACATGTCAGGTTCATGTGTGTAGCAGTGATGCTAACGTGTCAGGTTCATGTGTGTAGCAGTGATGCTAACGTGTCAGGTTCATGTGTAGCAGTGATGCTAACGTGTCAGGTGACTGTGTGTAGCAGTGATGCTAACATGTCAGGTTCATGTGTGTAGCAGTGATGCTAACGTGTCAGGTTCATGTGTGTAGCAGTGATGCTAACATGTCAGGTTCATGTGTGTAGCAGTGATGCTAACGTGTCAGGTTCATGTGTGTAGCAGTGATGCTAACGTGTCAGGTTCATGTGTGTAGCAGTGATGCTAACGTGTCAGGTGTATGTGTGTAGCAGTGATGCTAACATGTCAGGTTCATGTGTGTAGCAGTGATGCTAACGTGTCAGGTGTATGTGTGTAGCAGTGATGCTAACATGTCAGGTTCATGTGTGTAGCAGTGATGCTAACGTGTCAGGTTCATGTGTGTAGCAGTGATGCTAACGTGTCAGGTTCATGTGTGTAGCAGTGATGCTAACGTGTCAGGTTCATGTGTAGCAGTGATGCTAACGTGTCAGGTGTATGTGTGTAGCAGTGATGCTAACGTGTCAGGTTCATGTGTGTAGCAGTGATGCTAACGTGTCAGGTTCATGTGTGTAGCAGTGATGCTAACATGTCAGGTTCATGTGTGTAGCAGTGATGCTAACGTGTCAGGTTCATGTGTGTAGCAGTGATGCTAACGTGTCAGGTTCATGTGTGTAGCAGTGATGCTAACGTGTCAGGTGTATGTGTGTAGCAGTGATGCTAACATGTCAGGTTCATGTGTGTAGCAGTGATGCTAACGTGTCAGGTGTATGTGTGTAGCAGTGATGCTAACATGTCAGGTTCATGTGTGTAGCAGTGATGCTAACATGTCAGGTTCATGTGTGTAGCAGTGATGCTAACATGTCAGGTTCATGTGTGTAGCAGTGATGCTAACGTGTCAGGTTCATGTGTGTAGCAGTGATGCTAACGTGTCAGGTTCATGTGTGTAGCAGTGATGCTAACGTGTCAGGTGAGGGTGTGTAGCAGTGATGCTAACATGTCAGGTTCATGTGTGTAGCAGTGATGCTAACGTGTCAGGTTCATGTGTGTAGCAGTGATGCTAACATGTCAGGTTCATGTGTGTAGCAGTGATGCTAACGTGTCAGGTTCATGTGTGTAGCAGTGATGCTAACGTGTCAGGTTCATGTGTGTAGCGGTGATGCTAACGTGTCAGGTGTATGTGTGTAGCAGTGATGCTAACATGTCAGGTTCATGTGTGTAGCAGTGATGCTAACGTGTCAGGTTCATGTGTGTAGCAGTGATGCTAACATGTCAGGTTCATGTGTGTAGCAGTGATGCTAACGTGTCAGGTTCATGTGTGTAGCAGTGATGCTAACATGTCAGGTTCATGTGTGTAGCAGTGATGCTAACGTGTCAGGTTCATGTGTGTAGCAGTGATGCTAACGTGTCAGGTGTATGTGTGTAGCAGTGATGCTAACATGTCAGGTTCATGTGTGTAGCAGTGATGCTAACGTGTCAGGTTCATGTGTGTAGCAGTGATGCTAACGTGTCAGGTTCATGTGTGTAGCAGTGATGCTAACGTGTCAGGTTCATGTGTGTAGCAGTGATGCTAACGTGTCAGGTTCATGTGTGTAGCAGTGATGCTAACGTGTCAGGTGTATGTGTGTAGCAGTGATGCGTGTCAGGTTCATGTGTGTAGCAGTGATGCTAACGTGTCAGGTTCATGTGTAGCTGTGATGCTAACGTGTCAGGTTCATGTGTGTAGCAGTGATGCTAACGTGTCAGGCTCATGTGTGTAGCAGTGATGCTAACGTGTCAGGTTCATGTGTGTAGCAGTGATGCTAACGTGTCAGGTTCATGTGTGTAGCAGTGATGCTAACGTGTCAGGTTCATGTGTGTAGCAGTGATGCTAACGTGTCAGGTGTATGTGTGTAGCAGTGATGCTAACATGTCAGGTTCATGTGTGTAGCAGTGATGCTAACGTGTCAGGTGTATGTGTGTAGCAGTGATGCTAACATGTCAGGTTCATGTGTGTAGCAGTGATGCTAACGTGTCAGGTTCATGTGTGTAGCAGTGATGCTAACGTGTCAGGTTCATGTGTGTAGCAGTGATGCTAACGTGTCAGGTGAGGGTGTGTAGCAGTGATGCTAACATGTCAGGTTCATGTGTGTAGCAGTGATGCTAACGTGTCAGGTTCATGTGTGTAGCAGTGATGCTAACGTGTCAGGTTCATGTGTGTAGCAGTGATGCTAACGTGTCAGGTTCATGTGTGTTGGCGTGATGCTAACGTGTCTGGTTCATGTGTGTAGCAGTGATGCTAACATGTCAGGTTCATGTGTGTAGCAGTGATGCTAACGTGTCAGGTGTATGTGTGTAGCAGTGATGCTAACATGTCAGGTTCATGTGTGTAGCAGTGATGCTAACGTGTCAGGTTCATGTGTGTAGCAGTGATGCTAACGTGTCAGGTGAGGGTGTGTAGCAGTGATGCTAACATGTCAGGTGTAGGTGTGTAGCAGTGATGCTAACGTGTCAGGTTCATGTGTGTAGCAGTGATGCTAACGTGTCAGGTTCATGTGTGTAGCAGTGATGCTAACGTGTCAGGTTCATGTGTGTAGCAGTGATGCTAACGTGTCAGGCTCATGTGTGTAGCAGTGATGCTAACGTGTCAGGTTCATGTGTGTAGCAGTGATGCTAACGTGTCAGGTTCATGTGTGTAGCAGTGATGCTAACGTGTCAGGTTCATGTGTGTAGCAGTGATGCTAACGTGTCAGGTGAGGGTGTGTAGCAGTGATGCTAACGTGTCAGGTTCATGTGTGTAGCAGTGATGCTAACGTGTCAGGTTCATGTGTGTAGCAGTGATGCTAACGTGTCAGGCTCATGTGTGTAGCAGTGATGCTAACGTGTCAGGTTCATGTGTGTAGCAGTGATGCTAACGTGTCAGGCTCATGTGTGTAGCAGTGATGCTAACGTGTCAGGTGTATGTGTGTAGCAGTGATGCTAACGTGTCAGGTTCATGTGTGTAGCAGTGATGCTAACGTGTCAGGTGAGTGTGTGTAGCAGTGATGCTAACATGTCAGGTTCATGTGTGTAGCAGTGATGCTAACGTGTCAGGTTCATGTGTGTAGCAGTGATGCTAACGTGTCAGGTTCATGTGTGTAGCAGTGATGCTAACGTGTCAGGTTCATGTGTGTAGCGGTGATGCTAACGTGTCAGGTGTATGTGTGTAGCAGTGATGCTAACATGTCAGGTTCATGTGTGTAGCAGTGATGCTAACGTGTCAGGTGTATGTGTGTAGCAGTGATGCTAACATGTCAGGTTCATGTGTGTAGCAGTGATGCTAACGTGTCAGGTTCATGTGTGTAGCAGTGATGCTAACGTGTCAGGTGAGGGTGTGTAGCAGTGATGCTAACATGTCAGGTGTAGGTGTGTAGCAGTGATGCTAACGTGTCAGGTTCATGTGTGTAGCAGTGATGCTAACGTGTCAGGTTCATGTGTGTAGCAGTGATGCTAACGTGTCAGGTTCATGTGTGTAGCAGTGATGCTAACGTGTCAGGCTCATGTGTGTAGCAGTGATGCTAACGTGTCAGGTTCATGTGTGTAGCAGTGATGCTAACGTGTCAGGCTCATGTGTGTAGCAGTGATGCTAACGTGTCAGGTTCATGTGTGTAGCAGTGATGCTAACGTGTCAGGTGAGGGTGTGTAGCAGTGATGCTAACGTGTCAGGTTCATGTGTGTAGCAGTGATGCTAACGTGTCAGGTTCATGTGGGTAGCAGTGATGCTAACGTGTCAGCTCAGGGTGTGTAGCAGTGATGCTAACGTGTCAGGTTCATGTGTGTAGCAGTGATGCTAACGTGTCAGGCTCATGTGTGTAGCAGTGATGCTAACGTGTCAGGCTCATGTGTGTAGCAGTGATGCTAACGTGTCAGGTTCATGTGTGTAGCAGTGATGCTAACGTGTCAGGCTCATGTGTGTAGCAGTGATGCTAACGTGTCAGGCTCATGTGTGTAGCAGTGATGCTAACGTGTCAGGCTCATGTGTGTAGCAGTGATGCTAACGTGTCAGGTTCATGTGTGTAGCAGTGATGCTAACGTGTCAGGTTCATGTGTGTAGCAGTGATGCTAACGTGTCAGGTTCATGTGTGTAGCAGTGATGCTAACGTGTCAGGCTCATGTGTGTAGCAGTGATGCTAACGTGTCAGGTTCATGTGTGTAGCAGTGATGCTAACGTGTCAGGCTCATGTGTGTAGCAGTGATGCTAACGTGTCAGGCTCATGTGTGTAGCAGTGATGCTAACGTGTCAGGGTCTTGTGTTGTGCAGTGATGCTAACGTGTCAGGTTCATGTGTGTAGCAGTGATGCTAACGTGTCAGGCTCATGTGTGTAGCAGTGATGCTAACGTGTCAGGTTCATGTGTGTAGCAGTGATGCTAACGTGTCAGGTTCATGTGTGTAGCAGTGATGCTAACGTGTCAGGTTCATGTGTGAAGCAGTGATGCTAACGCGTGTCAGGTTCATGTGTGTAGCAGTGATGCTAACGTGTCAGGCTCATGTGTGTAGCAGTGATGCTAACGTGTCAGGTTCATGTGTGTAGCAGTGATGCTAACGTGTCAGGCTCATGTGTGTAGCAGTGATGCTAACGTGTCAGGTTCATGTGTGTAACAGTGATGCTAACGTGTCAGGCTCATGTGTGTAGCAGTGATGCTAACGTGTCAGGTTCATGTGTGTAGCAGTGATGCTAACGTGTCAGGTTCATGTGTGTAGCAGTGATGCTAACGTGTCAGGTTCATGTGTGTAGCAGTGATGCTAACGTGTCAGGTTCATGTGTGTAGCAGTGATGCTAACGTGTCAGGTTCATGTGTGTAGCAGTGATGCTAACGTGTCAGCTCAGGGTGTGTAGCAGTGATGCTAACGTGTCAGGTTCATGTGTGTAGCAGTGATGCTAACGTGTCAGGCTCATGTGTGTAGCAGTGATGCTAACGTGTCAGGTTCATGTGTGTAGCAGTGATGCTAACGTGTCAGGCTCATGTGTGTAGCAGTGATGCTAACGTGTCAGGTTCATGTGTGTAGCAGTGATGCTAACGTGTCAGGCTCATGTGTGTAGCAGTGATGCTAACGTGTCAGGCTCATGTGTGTAGCAGTGATGCTAACGTGTCAGGTTCATGTGTAGCAGTGATGCTAACGTGTCAGGTTCATGTGTGTAGCAGTGATGCTAACGTGTCAGGCTCATGTGTGTAGCAGTGATGCTAACGTGTCAGGTTCATGTGTGTAGCAGTGATGCTAACGTGTCAGGTTCATGTGTGTAGCAGTGATGCTAACGTGTCAGGTTCATGTGTGTAGCAGTGATGCTAACGTGTCAGCTCAGGGTGTGTAGCAGTGATGCTAACGTGTCAGGCTCATGTGTGTAGCAGTGATGCTAACGTGTCAGGTTCATGTGTGTAGCAGTGATGCTAACGTGTCAGGTTCATGTGTGTAGCAGTGATGCTAACGTGTCAGGTTCATGTGTGTAGCAGTGATGCTAACGTGTCAGGCTCATGTGTGTAGCAGTGATGCTAACGTGTCAGGTTCATGTGTGTAGCAGTGATGCTAACGTGTCAGGCTCATGTGTGTAGCAGTGATGCTAACGTGTCAGGTTCATGTGTGTAGCAGTGATGCTAACGTGTCAGGTTCATGTGTGTAGCAGTGATGCTAACGTGTCAGCTCAGGGTGTGTAGCAGTGATGCTAACGTGTCAGGCTCATGTGTGTAGCAGTGATGCTAACGTGTCAGGTTCATGTGTGTAGCAGTGATGCTAACGTGTCAGGTTCATGTGTGTAGCAGTGATGCTAACGTGTCAGCTCAGGGTGTGTAGCAGTGATGCTAACGTGTCAGGTTCATGTGTGTAGCAGTGATGCTAACGTGTCAGGTTCATGTGTGTAGCAGTGATGCTAACGTGTCAGGTTCATGTGTGTAGCAGTGATGCTAACGTGTCAGGTGAGGGTGTGTAGCAGTGATGCTAACGTGTCAGGTTCATGTGTGTAGCAGTGATGCTAACGTGTCAGGTTCATGTGGGTAGCAGTGATGCTAACGTGTCAGGTTCATGTGTGTAGCAGTGATGCTAACGTTTCAGGCTCATGTGTGTAGCAGTGATGCTAACGTGTCAGGTGAGGGTGTGTAGCAGTGATGCTAACGTGTCAGGTTCATGTGTGTAGCAGTGATGCTAACGTGTCAGGCTCATGTGTGTAGCAGTGATGCTAACGTGTCAGGCTCATGTGTGTAGCAGTGATGCTAACGTGTCAGGTTCATGTGTGTAGCAGTGATGCTAACGTGTCAGGTTCATATGTGTAGCAGTGATGCTAACGTGTCAGGCTCATGTGTGTAGCAGTGATGCTAACGTGTCAGGTTCATGTGTGTAGCAGTGATGCTAACGTGTCAGCTCAGGGTGTGTAGCAGTGATGCTAACGTGTCAGCTCAGGGTGTGTAGCAGTGATGCTAACGTGTCAGGTTCATGTGTGTAGCAGTGATGCTAACGTGTCAGGTTCATGTGTGTAGCAGTGATGCTAACGTGTCAGCTCAGGGTGTGTAGCAGTGATGCTAACGTGTCAGGTTCATGTGTGTAGCAGTGATGCTAACGTGTCAGGTTCATGTGTGTAGCAGTGATGCTAACGTGTCAGGCTCATGTGTGTAGCAGTGATGCTAACGTGTCAGGTTCATGTGTGTAGCAGTGATGCTAACGTGTCAGGTTCATGTGTGTAGCAGTGATGCTAACGTGTCAGGTTCATATGTGTAGCAGTGATGCTAACGTGTCAGCTCAGGGTGTGTAGCAGTGATGCTAACGTGTCAGCTCAGGGTGTGTAGCAGTGATGCTAACGTGTCAGGTTCATGTGTGTAGCAGTGATGCTAACGTGTCAGGTTCATGTGTGTAGCAGTGATGCTAACGTGTCAGCTCAGGGTGTGTAGCAGTGATGCTAACGTGTCAGGTTCATGTGTGTAGCAGTGATGCTAACGTGTCAGCTCAGGGTGTGTAGCAGTGATGCTAACGTGTCAGGTTCATGTGTGTAGCAGTGATGCTAACGTGTCAGGTTCATGTGTGTAGCAGTGATGCTAACGTGTCAGGTTCATGTGTGTAGCAGTGATGCTAACGTGTCAGGCTCATGTGTGTAGCAGTGATGCTAACGTGTCAGGTTCATGTGTGTAGCAGTGATGCTAACGTGTCAGGTTCATGTGTGTAGCAGTGATGCTAACGTGTCAGGTTCATATGTGTAGCAGTGATGCTAACGTGTCAGCTCAGGGTGTGTAGCAGTGATGCTAACGTGTCAGGTTCATGTGTGTAGCAGTGATGCTAACGTGTCAGGTTCATGTGTGTAGCAGTGATGCTAACGTGTCAGGTTCATGTGTGTAGCAGTGATGCTAACGTGTCAGCTCAGGGTGTGTAGCAGTGATGCTAACGTGTCAGGCTCATGTGTGTAGCAGTGATGCTAACGTGTCAGGTTCATGTGTGTAGCAGTGATGCTAACGTGTCAGGTTCATGTGTGTAGCAGTGATGCTAACGTGTCAGGTTCATGTGTGTAGCAGTGATGCTAACGTGTCAGCTCAGGGTGTGTAGCAGTGATGCTAACGTGTCAGCTCAGGGTGTGTAGCAGTGATGCTAACGTGTCAGGTTCATGTGTGTAGCAGTGATGCTAACGTGTCAGGTTCATGTGTGTAGCAGTGATGCTAACGTGTCAGCTCAGGGTGTGTAGCAGTGATGCTAACGTGTCAGGTTCATGTGTGTAGCAGTGATGCTAACGTGTCAGCTCAGGGTGTGTAGCAGTGATGCTAACGTGTCAGGTTCATGTGTGTAGCAGTGATGCTAACGTGTCAGGTTCATGTGTGTAGCAGTGATGCTAACGTGTCAGGCTCATGTGTGTAGCAGTGATGCTAACGTGTCAGGTTCATGTGTGTAGCAGTGATGCTAACGTGTCAGGTTCATGTGTGTAGCAGTGATGCTAACGTGTCAGGTTCATATGTGTAGCAGTGATGCTAACGTGTCAGCTCAGGGTGTGTAGCAGTGATGCTAACGTGTCAGGTTCATGTGTGTAGCAGTGATGCTAACGTGTCAGGTTCATGTGTGTAGCAGTGATGCTAACGTGTCAGGTTCATGTGTGTAGCAGTGATGCTAACGTGTCAGGTTCATGTGTGTAGCAGTGATGCTAACGTGTCAGGCTCATGTGTAGCAGTGATGCTAACGTGTCAGGTTCATGTGTGTAGCAGTGATGCTAACGTGTCAGCTCCTGGTGTGTAGCAGTGATGCTAACGTGTCAGGTTCATGTGTGTAGCAGTGATGCTAACGTGTCAGGTTCATGTGTGTAGCAGTGATGCTAACGTGTCAGGTTCATGTGTGTAGCAGTGATGCTAACGTGTCAGGTTCATGTGTGTAGCAGTGATGCTAACGTGTCAGGTTCATGTGTGTAGCAGTGATGCTAACGTGTCAGGTTCATGTGTGTAGCAGTGATGCTAACGTGTCAGGTTCATGTGTGTAGCAGTGATGCTAACGTGTCAGGTTCATGTGTGTAGCAGTGATGCTAACGTGTCAGGTTCATGTGTGTAGCAGTGATGCTAACGTGTCAGGTTCATGTGTGTAGCAGTGATGCTAACGTGTCAGGTTCATGTGTGTAGCAGTGATGCTAACGTGTCAGCTCAGGGTGTGTAGCAGTGATGCTAACGTGTCAGGTTCATGTGTGTAGCAGTGATGCTAACGTGTCAGGTTCATGTGTGTAGCAGTGATGCTAACGTGTCAGGCTCATGTGTGTAGCAGTGATGCTAACGTGTCAGGTTCATGTGTGTAGCAGTGATGCTAACGTGTCAGCTCAGGGTGTGTAGCAGTGATGCTAACGTGTCAGGTTCATGTGTGTAGCAGTGATGCTAACGTGTCAGGTTCATATGTGTAGCAGTGATGCTAACGTGTCAGCTCAGGGTTGATTGACAGCGGCACAGACCAGTCAGAGCAGCTGTCAGTCAGCAGACCGGGGCTTGCTGCCTGTGCTGTAGAGGGTAACGTGTGTGAACAGTGTTTGCGCTGCTGCTCCGTGGTTTCCTCTCTCTCTGACAGGTGTGTGTGGTTCAGTTTTGAAAGTCAGACGCCAGAGCGACCGTTAGAGCGCCGTGTAAACATCTAGATTTGGTTTCTGGCTCCGTCCTCGCTGCAGCTGCTGAAAACAGTCCCAGACAAACACCATCAGTGCCGTGTCTTTGAGGTTCTGAGGGTTTGTACCATGAAGCACATGAGCCTGCCTGTATTTAGGACAGGCTTTAATACGAGACAGGCCTTTAACTCGCTGGGATTTAAAGAAAGCCTTCAAAGAAAGGAGGGAGAGGGAATAGGCCACGCCCACTCCCTCCTTCCTACTGTCCCTCATCAGCCACATCATCATTCAGTCTCTGTCCCAGTGTTGAAGGGAACGGCTCTCCTCTCTCATCGTCCACCTCGTTCTTAGATGTTGGCGAGGAGGCCCTGGTTCCTCTCTACTTCCATCCTTTCTATCCCTGAATATTAACCCTACCTGGTTCCTCGTCACATTTCATCGCTAAAACTCCTCAAACCTAAGAAGAGCACAGCAGCGGAGCGGATTAAAAATCAAATGAAGGTCAGATAAGAGCGCGGATAGGAAAATACGCCAGGAAGGAAGTAGAGAATATGAGCGTGTGGTCAGGTCGACCCATGAGTCTGAGCTTCAAACATGCAGACATCTCTGCAGAGACGCTCTAAAAGACAAAAAGACAGTTTAAGGGACCAGTTTGGAGGAAAATGACAAACCAGCAAGTTCTTCCAGACACAACGCCAGCTCAGATTCTCATAAAAGCTGAGACAAAGAGAGAAATACTGAACATTGGGTGTTTTTCCATCATTACTGAAACCTATCGGCTGATCTAAAGTAAAGTCAGAGTTTCCTCTAACTCCAGACATCAGTGATGGAAAAACGTCCCAGCGCTGACGTCAGACTTTCATGTTTTCATGTTTACATCACTTTAGCTTCTTTCGCAAGTTTTCTTTCCTCTCTCACCCGTCTCAGCGACCTGAACCGGTTCACACTGGTGTCAATAAAACCTAATTATCTCTGGGCAGAATATTCAGAAGATGGTTTCTAAGAATGTTTTAGCAGAATTAAAGCTGCTTTTCCACTGCAGGAACTTTCACCAGGGACCAGGAACTCACGAGGAACTCTTCATTTCAACAGCAGGAACCAGGATCTGGTTCTGGGGTCACTGATCTAACCTTTAAAAGTCCCTGCTTTAGATGCAAAACAACAAAAACAGCAAAAAAGGTGGCCAAATCTTTCTGATATGTTATCAAAACATCGCTGAGGTTTGCTAAAATGTTGCAGAAAAAGCTCCTGAAATAGTTCTTTAAATGTTGCTGGAATGTTGTGATGCTGTCAAACGTAGCAAAAAAGGTGCCGACATGTCCAGTTTCACAGAAATGTTATTAAAAATGCTGAAAAATGTGACTACCATTTTTTCCTAAATTTTATGAAGCACTGAATTTTATGAAGCAAACTCTTCCAAAAGGTTAGAAAATGTTGATGAAAATGCTACATGAACAGCTGCTGAAATGTTGCTGAAATCTTGATTTTTTTTTTTCAAAACACTGGAAAATGTTGCAGAAATGTTGTTGAAAATGCTAACAATCTCAAAATACTAAAAAAGGCCTTTAAAACAGAAAAATGTTGTTGAAAACACAACCTAAACAGCTAAAATGGTGCAGAAACGTTGAAAATCACTACTAAAACAGTTAGCAGAATGTTGCTGAAAATGCTAACAATCTCAAAATGCTGAAATGTTAAAAATGCGTCTAGAACAGGTAAAAAATATTGTTGAAAATGCCCAAAATCAGTTGGTAAAATGTTGCTGGAATGTTGTTGAAAAGATCAAGCAAAACATTGCTGAAATATTTCAGTGACATTGTCAAAAATGTTGAAAAATGTTACATTTTGCTGAAGAATCGCAGTGGGTGTGGCTCAAACTGCTGAAAATGTTGCTTAAATGTTTCCTAAATGTGTTCAGAAAATTGCTGTAAATTTTGATGAAATGTTGAAAATGCTAACATACCATTTTGTTGCAGTGTGGCTGGTATGCTGTTGAAACTGTTGCCAAAAATGCTACCTATATTATGTTGGCAATATTACTGATGTGGCTGAAACACTGTGGAAAGATATTGCTAACATAGTTGCTAGTGTGTTTCCTGGATGTTGGAGAAATATTTCTTTAAATTTTGCTGAACTTTCGTTGAAAACACTTCCAAAAAAGTTAGCAAATGCAGATGTGCCGTAATGTTGCTGGCAATGTTGCTGTCATCTTGCTAAAAGTTAAAGAAACCTAGCCTAAATGTTGGGAGATGTTGCTGAAAAAGGTTGCTGAAATATAAAATATGAAAGCATCTAAATGAATAAAACAGTGCTAAAAGACTGCTCAGGCTCCTTTTCTTCACAGTAAATATCCCTGAAAGATAAAGAAACTGAGCCAAGACGTTGATGGAAGTTGCTGAAAAAAGTTGCTGAAATATGACTTGAACATCTCTTGAAAAGTTGCTGAAAACACTGCTGTAATTATCCTGATAAAAATGCTGAACTGTTTTCTAAAAGTTGTTCATACTGCTGTAAGTTGAGCTGAATTTGGGAGAAATGTTGCTGAAAATGTTGCTGTGATGTTAAAATGTTCCAAACTAGAGTTTTTCTTAAGGAGTTGCTCAAGCGTTGCTGAAAGGTGATGCTGAATGCACGTGTGGTTGAATTTACTTCTGAAAAGGCAAAAATAACTGTAAATGTTGCTGAAAGTTAAAGCTACGTTTCCAAAATGTTGAGATGTTGCTGAAAAATTGGCAGAGATGTGATCATCTGCTGAGGCTGAGAACATGTTGCCGTAATTGTTGTAGAAACACGGTTGATCCTGTTGCAGAGACTTTCCTGAGTTTCTGCTAAAATGTTGCATAAAAAGTTGTCCAAATCTATCGGTGCGTGTTACAGTAATGTTGCTGACATGTTTCTTGTATGTTGCTGATTTAATTTCCGTTTCAGCGATTTCCCCCGCCCCCGATGGAGCCTCGTTGCTATGGTAACATCAGGCGAGGTCTTGGCTGGGCTCATCTTCATGGCTGTGATCATCATCAGTGATGAAGCTCTATTTGGGGGAAGCTACTTCCTGTGTCGAGGCGAGGGTTCACGATCTGTGGTCAGCTCGTCTTCACTCAGACGTGAAGAAGAGTTTGATGTCAGACTCGACACGCTTCCATCACTCCATTTCTGCTCCTTTCAGACCTGATTTTTATCTGAATCCTGCCTAAAATGAGCCATGACTGAGTAAAATCTCTGCTGATTTCACCTTCAGAGCTAAAACAGAGTGAAACAGGAAGTCTTTGTTCAGTCAGGACTGACTTTTTAAGATGCTGAAAGTCTGAAACCTGTCTGAGACCACGGCAACACGAACTAGACTCTCAGGATCGGGCAACTTAACATTTGAACCTTTTAACCCTTGCTCTGAATTTCATAAATGTTTAAAAAACGAACAGAGAGAAGAGTCGTGGAAAACGCCTCCAAGGCGGTGACTAAAATGTTTCCGAGCTGTGAGCAACATTTTACTAAAACAAAGTCTCAAAAATATTGCCAAACATGTTGGCAACTTTCAGTTAGCGACAGCACCAAGGACGCTGAAACACTGCAGAAGATTATTGCCAACAAAGTTGCTTTAAGGCATTGCTTTAAACTCTGCTGAGACGTTGCTGAAAATGCTGCCAGAAGTTGCCAAATTCTGGCTGAAATGTTGCTGCAATGCTGTGGAAAAAATTATACTGGCAACATAAGCAATTTGAACACTGCTAAAAAATCTCAACAAATTTGTCAGCAACAAAATTGCAAGCATTTTTATAAATGTTACCAAAAATATTGCTTTTGTTGCTGAAATGTTGAAAACAAACACCAGTGAGGACCTCGGTGACTAGAGGTAAGCTAACGGCGATTACATCGAGGCTAAAGACACGTAAAAAGGAGAAACTTGAAAAACTTGATAGAGAACTCAGAGAGCTAGAAGGACAGCACAAAAACTCTCTGAACCAAAAAGAAAAACACCGTAGACCAGAGGAGGCCGTGAGCACGCTAGATTCTGGCTTTTAAACTGAGAAAGCAAGAAGCAGATCGTAGGATTTATTCAATGAGAGACCCCCAAACTAAAACCTACCAGGATGTTGATGAAATTTAAAAATGTTTAAAAATGTCTATGAAAGGTTAAATGCACAGCCACAGGTAGGACTTCCTGAAATCACCGACTCTGCCGTTGATTACTAAAGAGGGAAACACATTAACCTCTGCAGTACGGCAAGAAGAAATACATGACGGAAGACTCAAAACAAATAAATCAGCAAGCCCAGTGGTATAAAGGCTGAAAATATTTAAGATATTCAACATTTAATTTGTTTGAAAGAGAAACTCCGACATCATGGAGAGAAACAACAACATCCATCATCCCAAAACCAGTTCAGCGGTACAAATTACAGACCTGAAGCCTAGACATTAAAATACCTAAAAATAAAGGGGGGCTGGCCCTTCCAAATCTGAGGGATTCCCATAAAGCAGCCCAGCGTAGACTCTTGGTTGGCTGGTGCACACCTGGCTACAAGGCAAAATGGGAAGAAAGTGAACAATCACTGGGAAAAGGACTTCCAGTTAATACAATGACTGGAGATCCAGCATGGTGTGATCGTCTCATAGATGCTGATAATCATTAGTCATGAGTTCGATACAGACTCAGAGTAAATCACTAAAGCAGTTTCATCTGAAGAAGGCAGCAGGAATCCTGAATTTATACCGAACACAAGACAGCAGCTTTAAAGACCGGACCTCTGCAGGACTCAACACATACCTGTCTCTGTAAGTCCAGGCACAGTCAGGAGTTTTCAAGATCTAAAAGAGGACTCTGGTCTACAAAACCAAGACTTCTATGGATACTTACAAATGAGATTATATGAGGAAAACAATTATTCACAATATCAATGCAGGAAATGAGATGCTTAAAGTTTTCATAGAAGCGTGTGAAGAAACCCCCGTAAAAAAAGATCTCAAAACTACGTTTGAGTCTTCGGTCTGTCATTAAAGGAAATACACGACTGTTAAATCAAGATGGGACACAGAGGGGAACATGGTAATCTCACCAGAACAGTGGGGAGAAATATTCAAACAACACTGGAAAACAACCAGCGCTCCATCTGTAACGCGGTATTTCTGAACGCCTGTTCTGGTCAAACTGACGGCTGGAGACGTGGGAACAAAGAAGCAAACCGTTTCCACGTGTCGGAGGTCCCACTTTGGTTAAAGGTTGATAAAATATCAGAGACTGTATAAGAAAAACTCCTATGAGCTGTAGTTTGTTGTATTTGGCAGACCTACGGGAGCCTGAATGGAGGAAGAACACTACTAAAAAGAGCTTAGCCAGAAAATGGCTGAAAATGGAGATACCCGTGTAAATGAGTGGACTGACCCGGCACATACCATCTTTGTGATGGGGGGGGAACTTTAGCTTGAGAACACAAAAACATGAGTTGACATGGATTACTCACGTCTCTGATCAGGTAAACTCTTACGAACATGACAGAAACTCCTCCTTGGTCTTTGAATCCACTCACTCTTTCTCTATATTTTCATGTAATTTATTTATTTATTTATTTATTCTTTATTTTGGCTCCTCTACCAAATCACCTGTAAGGTGTTCATGTTGTTAACTGTATGTGTGAAGTTACACCACACAGTTTTCTGGTTTTCTACCGCCATTTAAAACAATAAAAAAATTACAAAAACAACAAACACCAAAATAATGAGCAACGTGTTGCAAAAATGTGACGGTAGATGTAATGGGATGAAGAACTGCAGATGTTGCTGGCATTGTTGCTAAATGTTAAAGAAATCCAGGCCAACTGTTGCTGAAAGGAGGAGATGTTGCTGAAAAAGTTGCTGAAATATTGCTGAAATATGAAGGCAGATGCACATTAAACTTTACTGAACAGCTGCAAAAAGCTGAAACGGTTCTGTTTAACAGTAAGAGTTGGTAAAGATGAAGAAAACCAGCCTAAATGTTGCTGAAAAAGTTGCTGAAATATTACTCAACTATCTGCTGAAACGTTGCTGTAAACATCTCTGACAGAGCGACTAAAGCGCTCTGTAAACACTGCTAATGCTGCTGCAGTTAAGGTTGAATTTCTGCAGGAACGTTGCTGAAAATGCTGCTATGATGTTGAAAACGTTCAGATTAGGAGTTTGAGATTAGGAAACGGCAGCTTTGGCAGAAGACGAGTGAGAAAGGAGAGTGAGCGAGAGTGGTGTTTAGTTTAATTAGATAGTGGCATCTGTGTGTGTCTGTCATGTGCAATAACAACATGTTACTGAGAATGCTGAGAATGCATTTTTCCTCCTTTATTTGCACTAACTGTGGCCTATGTATATAGTTATCTTTATCACTGTGTTTTGCACACCCAGAGTCCTAGACTCAAAAAATGACTGCTGATTGTTCTAAACATGTATAGGTTCACATTTCAAATGTCAAATCAAAACTTCATGAGCAATAACAACATTTCTTCTCATAAAAGCCATGAAGAACAAATCTGTTTTTGTGTTTTTCTTCTTTTAAACTGCTGACAATTCCATATAATGAGCAATAATCATTAACCAGATGTTGAAAAGTCAAGTTCAAGTACTCCTGGGAAAAGGGAGCAAAGCTCTCAGACTTAGGGCATTTCCTGACTATTTTACAGCCAGAATAACTAAATATGTCCAAATCACCATTTTAAGACTCAGTAGGTAAAGGGTTAAAGTTAAAAACTGCATACACACATTATAGAGGTCTTTTCAAAACCTCAAAGACACCGTACAAACGTTAAAAGACATTAAACACCAACAAAAAGAAAGAAATCTAAATACGGCCAAAAGTTAATATTATAAGAAAAAATCAGAATTATGAGATAAAAATGCCTGAATATTGGTGTAGTCACAACTGTGATCTAAAATGTCTAAATAAAGAGAAAATGATGAGTTAGTGAGGCTTCAGTGTGAGATTAAAGTAGAAATTATGAATGAAAATAAGAGATTAAAATGTTAAAATAATGGGACAGAGAAGATGATGTTAGCTACAATAGAAACACAAAATCAAGATTTTCAAAATAAAAGGATGTGACGTTAGCTACAAAAGAACCAAAATGTCAAATTATGGAGATTTTCAAAATAAAAGGATGTGACATTAGCTACAAAAGAAACACAAAATCAAGATTTTCAAAATAAAAGGATGTGACATTAGCTACAAAAGAAACACAAAATCAAGATTTTCAAAATAAAAGGATGTGACGTTAGCTACAAAAGAACCAAAATGTCAAATTATGGAGATTTTCAAAATAAAAGGGTGTGACATTAGCTACAAAAGAAACACAAAATCAAGATTTTCAAAATAAAAGGATGTGACGTTAGCTACAAAAGAACCAAAATGTCAAATTATGGAGATTTTCAAAATAAAAGGATGTGACATTAGCTACAAAAGAAACACAAAATCAAGATTTTCAAAATAAAAGGATGTGATGTTAGCTACAAAAGAAACACAAAATGTCAAAATATGGAGATTTTCAAAATAAAAGGATGTGATGTTAGCTACAGCAGAGATAAAATGTGGACATAATGAAAGAGTAAATCACAGTTGTGAAATTTAAAAAGTAAAAAGTGAGAAAAAGTAAAACTGGGTTTGGCTTTATTAGAAATATAAGACTGAAATAATGAGATTTTTAAAAATGAACTGTAGCTACAGTAGCTACCGTAGCTACAGTTTTGAGATAAAATGTTGAGATTAACAGATTAAAGTCAAACACAGAGTGGTATCTGATAGCTGAAATACTCTGGTTTAATCTGATTATTGATCGTTCTCATAATCCTGATTTAATCTCATCATTTCAGCTTTCAGAGACAGACCGTCTCATTATTCTGAATTTTAGTCGTTTTAGTTCAGTCCCGTCATTTCCAGTAAAGATTGTAATTCTTTAATAGCTGCTTTATTTTCAAGTGTTTATCGTAGAGGCAGAGATTTGCTTCCATAAATGCTGGGACAGACGATCATCTCAGTGTGAGGTTCTGGGTTGATCTCTGACAGTGAGGAGGATTCAGGGACTCTTCAGCTCTGATTCTGCTGAGACGGCAAAAACCGCCGCCGACACGCCGCTCTGACTCCATCTTTGTTCCCAAGTCTCTGATTTTGGTTCAGACGTTTAAACATTTGAGAACAGAGGCGTTGATCACGAACCATCGAGATTGACAGGAAACCAGGATTCTAACAGACAGGTCGTCAGTTCAGGACCAGATCCAGACCAGAACAACAGTTTTAAGTTCCTGTTTCTGACATTTTAGACCAGTTCTAGAGTTGAAGCTCCGGTTTCTGACATTTTAGACCAGTTCTAGTGTTGAAGCTCCTGTTTCTGACATTTTAGACCAGTTCTAGAGTTGAAGCTCCTGTTTCTGACATTTTAGACCAGTTCTAGAGTTGAAGCTCCTGTTTCTGACATTTTAGACCAGTTCTAGAGTTGAAGCTCCTGTTTCTGACATTTTAGACCAGTTCTAGAGTTGAAGCTCCTGTTTCTGACATTTTAGACCAGTTCTAGAGTTGAAGCTCCTGTTTCTGACATTTTAGACCAGTTCTAGCATCGAAGCTCCTGTTTCTGACATTTTAGACCAGTTCTAGAGTTGAAGCTCCTGTTTCTGACATTTTAGACCAGTTCTAGTGTTGAAGCCCCTGTTTCTGACATTTTAGACCAGTTCTAGTGTTGAAGCCCCTGTTTCTGACATTTTAGACCAGTTCTAGAGTTGAAGCTCCTGTTTCTGACATTTTAGACCAGTTCTAGAGTTGAAGCTCCTGTTTCTGACATTTTAGACCAGTTCTAGAGTTGAAGCTCCTGTTTCTGACATTTTAGACCAGTTCTAGAGTTGAAGCTCCTGTTTCTGACATTTTAGACCAGTTCTAGCATCGAAGCTCCTGTTTCTGACATTTTAGACCAGTTCTAGTGTTGAAGCTCCTGTTTCTGACATTTTAGACCAGTTCTAGTGTTGAAGCTCCTGTTTCTGACATTTTAGACCAGTTCTAGAGTTGAAGCTCCTGTTTCTGACATTTTAGACCAGTTCTAGTGTCGAAGCTCCTGTTTCAGACATTTTAGACCAGTTCTAGAGTTGAAGCTCCTGTTTCTGACATTTTAGACCAGTTCTAGCATCGAAGCTCCAGTTTCTGACATTTTAGACCAGTTCTAGAGTTGAAGCTCCTGTTTCTGACATTTTAGACCAGTTCTAGAGTTGAAGCTCCTGTTTCAGACATTTTAGACCAGTTCTAGCATCGAAGCTCCTGTTTCTGACATTTTAGACCAGTTCTAGTGTTGAAGCTCCTGTTTCTGACATTTTAGACCAGTTCTAGAGTTGAAGCTCCTGTTTCTGACATTTTAGACCAGTTCTAGAGTCGAAGCTCCTGTTTCTGACATTTTAGACCAGTTCTAGTGTTGAAGCTCCTGTTTCAGACATTTTAGACCAGTTCTAGAGTCGAAGCTCCTGTTTCTGACATTTTAGACCAGTTCTAGAGTTGAAGCTCCTGTTTCTGACATTTTAGACCAGTTCTAGAGTCGAAGCTCCTGTTTCTGACATTTTAGACCAGTTCTAGAGTCGAAGCTCCTGTTTCTGACATTTTAGACCAGTTCTAGTGTTGAAGCTCCTGTTTCTGACATTTTAGACCAGTTCTAGTGTTGAATCTCCTGTTTCTGACATTTTAGACCAGTTCTAGAGTCGAAGCTCCTATTTCTGACATTTTAGACCAGTTCTAGAGTTGAATCTCCTGTTTCTGACATTTTAGACCAGTTCTAGAGTCGAAGCTCCTGTTTCTGACATTTTAGACCAGTTCTAGAGTCGAAGCTCCTGTTTCTGACATTTTAGACCAGTTCTAGTGTTGAAGCTCCTGTTTCTGACATTTTAGACCAGTTCTAGTGTTGAATCTCCTGTTTCTGACATTTTAGACCAGTTCTAGTGTTGAATCTCCTGTTTCTGACATTTTAGACCAGTTCTAGAGTCGAAGCTCCTGTTTCTGACATTTTAGACCAGTTCTAGAGTCGAAGCTCCTATTTCTGACATTTTAGACCAGTTCTAGTGTTGAATCTCCTGTTTCTGACATTTTAGACCAGTTCTAGTGTTGAATCTCCTGTTTCTGACATTTTAGACCAGTTCTAGTGTTGAATCTCCTGTTTCTGACATTTTAGACCAGTTCTAGAGTCGAAGCTCCTGTTTCTGACATTTTAGACCAGTTCTAGAGTCGAAGCTCCTGTTTCTGACATTTTAGACCAGTTCTAGCATCGAAGCTCCTGTTTCTGACATTTTAGACCAGTTCTGGCATCGAAGCTCCTGTTTCTGACATTTTAGACCAGTTCTAGAGTTGAAGCTCCTGTTTCTGACATTTTAGACCAGTTCTAGAGTTGAAGTTCCTGTTTCTGACATTTTAGACCAGTTCTAGAGTCGAAGCTCCTGTTTCTGACATTTTAGACCAGTTCTAGTGTTGAAGCTCCTGTTTCTGACATTTTAGACCAGTTCTAGTGTTGAATCTCCTGTTTCTGACATTTTAGACCAGTTCTAGAGTTGAAACTCCTGTTTCTGACATTTTAGACCAGTTCTAGAGTTGAAGCTCCTGTTTCTGACATTTTAGACCAGTTCTAGAGTTGAAGCTCCTGTTTCTGACATTTTAGACCAGTTCTAGCATCGAAGCTCCTGTTTCAGACATTTTAGACCAGTTCTAGAGTCAAAGCTCCTGTTTCTGACATTTTAGACCAGTTCTAGCATCGAAACTCCTGTTTCTGACATTTTAGACCAGTTCTAGCATCGAAGCTCCTGTTTCTGACATTTTAGACCAGTTCTAGTGTTGAAGCTCCTGTTTCTGACATTTTAGACCAGTTCTAGTGTTGAATCTCCTGTTTCTGACATTTTAGACCAGTTCTAGAGTCGAAGCTCCTGTTTCTGACATTTTAGACCAGTTCTAGAGTCGAAGCTCCTATTTCTGACATTTTAGACCAGTTCTAGTGTTGAATCTCCTGTTTCTGACATTTTAAACCAGTTCTAGTGTTGAAGCTCCTGTTTCTGACATTTTAGACCAGTTCTAGTGTTGAAGCTCCTGTTTCTGACATTTTAGACCAGTTCTAGAGTCGAAGCTCCTGTTTCTGACATTTTAGACCAGTTCTAGAGTCGAAGCTCCTGTTTCTGACATTTTAGACCAGTTCTAGCATCGAAGCTCCTGTTTCTGACATTTTAGACCAGTTCTGGCATCGAAGCTCCTGTTTCTGACATTTTAGACCAGTTCTAGAGTTGAAGCTCCTGTTTCTGACATTTTAGACCAGTTCTAGAGTTGAAGTTCCTGTTTCTGACATTTTAGACCAGTTCTAGAGTCGAAGCTCCTGTTTCTGACATTTTAGACCAGTTCTAGTGTTGAAGCTCCTGTTTCTGACATTTTAGACCAGTTGTAGTGTTGAAGCTCCTGTTTCTGACATTTTAGACCAGTTCTAGTGTTGAAGCTCCTGTTTCTGACATTTTAGACCAGTTCTAGTGTTGAATCTCCTGTTTCTGACATTTTAGACCAGTTCTAGTGTTGAAGCTCCTGTTTCTGACATTTTAGACCAGTTGTAGTGTTGAAGCTCCTGTTTCAGACATTTTAGACCAGTTCTAGTGTTGAAGCTCCTGTTTCTGACATTTTAGACCAGTTGTAGTGTTGAAGCTCCTGTTTCTGACATTTTAGACCAGTTCTAGTGTTGAAGCTCCTGTTTCTGACATTTTAGACCAGTTCTAGAGTTGAAACTCCTGTTTCTGACATTTTAGACCAGTTCTAGAGTTGAAGCTCCTGTTTCTGACATTTTAGACCAGTTCTAGAGTTGAAGCTCCTGTTTCTGACATTTTAGACCAGTTCTAGCATCGAAGCTCCTGTTTCAGACATTTTAGACCAGTTCTAGAGTCAAAGCTCCTGTTTCTGACATTTTAGACCAGTTCTAGCATCGAAACTCCTGTTTCTGACATTTTAGACCAGTTCTAGCATCGAAGCTCCTGTTTCTGACATTTTAGACCAGTTCTAGTGTTGAAGCTCCTGTTTCTGACATTTTAGACCAGTTCTGGCATCAAAGCTCCTGTTTCTGACATTTTAGACCAGTTCTAGTGTTGAAGCTCCTGTTTCTGACATTTTAGACCAGTTGTAGTGTTGAAGCTCCTGTTTCTGACATTTTAGACCAGTTCTAGTGTTGAAGCTCCTGTTTCAGACATTTTAGACCAGTTCTAGAGTTGAAACTCCTGTTTCTGACATTTTAGACCAGTTCTAGAGTTGAAGCTCCTGTTTCTGACATTTTAGACCAGTTCTAGCATCGAAGCTCCTGTTTCAGACATTTTAGACCAGTTCTAGAGTCAAAGCTCCTGTTTCTGACATTTTAGACCAGTTCTAGCATCGAAACTCCTGTTTCTGACATTTTAGACCAGTTCTAGCATCGAAGCTCCTGTTTCTGACATTTTAGACCAGTTCTGGCATCAAAGCTCCTGTTTCTGACATTTTAGACCAGTTCTAGAGTTGAGGATCCTGTTTCTGACATTTTAGACCAGTTCTAGAGTTGAAGCTCCTGTTTCTGACATTTTAGACCAGTTCTAGCATCGAAGCTCCTGTTTCTGACATTTTAGACCAGTTCTAGTGTTGAAGCTCCTGTTTCTGACATTTTAGACCAGTTCTAGCGTTGATGCTCCTGTTTCTGACATTTTAGACCAGTTCTAGTGTTGAAGCTCCTGTTTCTGACATTTTAGACCAGTTCTGGCATCGAAGCTCCTGTTTCTGACATTTTAGACCAGTTCTAGAGTTGAGGATCCTGTTTCTGACATTTTAGACCAGTTCTAGAGTCGAAGCTCCTGTTTCTGACATTTTAGACCAGTTCTAGAGTCGAAGCTCCTGTTTCAGACATTTTAGACCAGTTCTAGCATCGAAGCTCCTGTTTCAGACATTTTAGACCAGTTCTAGAGTCAAAGCTCCTGTTTCAGACATTTTAGACCAGTTCTAGCATCGAAACTCCTGTTTCTGACATTTTAGACCAGTTCTAGCATCGAAGCTCCTGTTTCTGACATTTTAGACCAGTTCTAGTGTTGAAGCTCCTGTTTCTGACATTTTAGACCAGTTCTAGTGTTGAAGCTCCTGTTTCTGACATTTTAGACCAGTTCTAGCGTTGATGCTCCTGTTTCTGACATTTTAGACCAGTTCTAGTGTTGAAGCTCCTGTTTCTGACATTTTAGACCAGTTCTGGCATCGAAGCTCCTGTTTCTGACATTTTAGACCAGTTCTAGAGTTGAGGATCCTGTTTCTGACATTTTAGACCAGTTCTAGAGTTGAAGCTCCTGTTTCTGACATTTTAGACCAGTTCTAGAGTCGAAGCTCCTGTTTCTGACATTTTAGACCAGTTCTAGAGTCGAAGCTCCTGTTTCTGACATTTTAGACCAGTTCTAGTGTTGAAGCTCCTGTTTCTGACATTTTAGACCAGTTCTAGAGTCGAAGCTCCTGTTTCTGACATTTTAGACCAGTTCTAGTGTTGAAGCTCCTGTTTCTGACATTTTAGACCAGTTCTAGAGTTGAATCTCCTGTTTCTGACATTTTAGACCAGTTCTAGAGTTGAAGCTCCTGTTTCTGACATTTTAGACCAGTTCTAGTGTTTAATCTCCTGTTTCTGACATTTTAGACCAGTTCTAGTGTTGAAGCTCCTGTTTCTGACATCTTAGACCAGTTCTAGTGTTGAAGCTCCTGTTTCTGACATTTTAGACCAGTTCTAGTGTTGAAGCTCCTGTTTCTGACATTTTAGACCAGTTCTAGCGTTGAAGCTCCTGTTTCTGACATTTTAGACCAGTTCTAGAGTTGAAGCTCCTGTTTCAGACATTTTAGACCAGTTCTAGCATCGAAACTCTTGTTTCTGACATTTTAGACCAGTTCTAGCATCGAAGCTCCTGTTTCAGACATTTTAGACCAGTTCTAGCATCGAAGCTCCTGTTTCAGACATTTTAGACCAGTTCTAGAGTCAAAGCTCCTGTTTCAGACATTTTAGACCAGTTCTAGCATCGAAACTCCTGTTTCTGACATTTTAGACCAGTTCTAGCATCGAAGCTCCTGTTTCTGACATTTTAGACCAGTTCTAGTGTTGAAGCTCCTGTTTCTGACATTTTAGACCAGTTCTAGCGTTGATGCTCCTGTTTCTGACATTTTAGACCAGTTCTAGTGTTGAAGCTCCTGTTTCTGACATTTTAGACCAGTTCTGGCATCGAAGCTCCTGTTTCTGACATTTTAGACCAGTTCTAGAGTTGAGGATCCTGTTTCTGACATTTTAGACCAGTTCTAGAGTTGAAGCTCCTGTTTCTGACATTTTAGACCAGTTCTAGAGTCGAAGCTCCTGTTTCTGACATTTTAGACCAGTTCTAGAGTTGAAGCTCCTGTTTCTGACATTTTAGACCAGTTCTAGTGTTGAAGCTCCTGTTTCTGACATTTTAGACCAGTTCTAGAGTCGAAGCTCCTGTTTCTGACATTTTAGACCAGTTCTAGTGTTGAAGCTCCTGTTTCTGACATTTTAGACCAGTTCTAGAGTTGAATCTCCTGTTTCTGACATTTTAGACCAGTTCTAGAGTTGAAGCTCCTGTTTCTGACATTTTAGACCAGTTCTAGTGTTTAATCTCCTGTTTCTGACATTTTAGACCAGTTCTAGTGTTGAAGCTCCTGTTTCTGACATCTTAGACCAGTTCTAGTGTTGAAGCTCCTGTTTCTGACATTTTAGACCAGTTCTAGTGTTGAAGCTCCTGTTTCTGACATTTTAGACCAGTTCTAGCGTTGAAGCTCCTGTTTCTGACATTTTAGACCAGTTCTAGAGTTGAAGCTCCTGTTTCAGACATTTTAGACCAGTTCTAGCATCGAAACTCTTGTTTCTGACATTTTAGACCAGTTCTAGTGTTGAAGCTCCTGTTTCTGACATTTTAGACCAGTTCTAGAGTTGAAACTCCTGTTTCTGACATTTTAGACCAGTTCTAGAGTTGAAGCTCCTGTTTCTGACATTTTAGACCAGTTCTAGCATCGAAGCTCCTGTTTCTGACATTTTAGACCAGTTCTAGAGTCAAAGCTCCTGTTTCAGACATTTTAGACCAGTTCTAGCATCGAAACTCCTGTTTCTGACATTTTAGACCAGTTCTAGCGTCGAAGCTCCTGTTTCTGACATTTTAGACCAGTTCTAGTGTTGAAGCTCCTGTTTCTGACATTTTAGACCAGTTCTAGTGTTGATGCTCCTGTTTCTGACATTTTAGACCAGTTCTAGTGTTGAAGCTCCTGTTTCTGACATTTTAGACCAGTTCTAGCGTTGAGGATCCTGTTTCTGACATTTTAGACCAGTTCTAGAGTCGAAGCTCCTGTTTCTGACATTTTAGACCAGTTCTAGAGTCGAAGCTCCTGTTTCTGACATTTTAGACCAGTTCTAGAGTCGAAGCTCCTGTTTCTGACATTTTAGACCAGTTCTAGAGTCGAAGCTCCTGTTTCTGACATTTTAGACCAGTTCTAGAGTTGAAGCTCCTGTTTCTGACATCTTAGACCAGTTCTAGAGTTGAAGCTCCTGTTTCTGACATCTTAGACCAGTTCTAGAGTCGAAACTCCTGTTTCTGACATTTTAGACCAGGTCTAGAGTTGGAGCTCCTGTTTTTGGCTTTAAAAGATAAGTAAGAATTCCTCAGTTTCTTTGTTGAATTCCTAGACCAGCTCCTAAAACAGGACCATCTCTGATCCAGGTTTCGCAGGGGCTCTGGACTCTGCTGGTTCTTACCTGCAGGTTCAAACACGGTGGCGAGGACCAGCAGGCCGTAGGTCCACGTCTGGAGCTCCATCGTGATCCGGATCACCAACACCAGAAGACTGTGCTCAGACAAAGAGACTGAAGCTCTTCTTCTTCTTCTCTGCTCGTCTTTTAGTGGAACAGGAAGTGGTGAGAGCTGCTGCTACAGATGACACATATCTACGCTCATCTACACCACTCTCTAACCCAACCATGGTCACATGACCCACCGCCCACTCAGACAGACTCACTGTGACGGGTTCACATTTCTGTAGAAGAATCTGGAGCTTTACCCTCGTTCTCCTGTAAACAAACACGAATGTTCAGAGTTTAGATGTTCTTATTAAGCTCTAAACCACCACGCTGAAAACCTCAGCAGAAGAAGAACTCTGAGACAGGAAGGCCCTAACGCTGCCGTGCTGACAGCCCCCATAGGACCTCTGATGAGGCCTCTATAGGACCTCTGATGGGTCTCAAGGGTCTCTGAAGGGGGCGTGTCTAGGACCTCTGATGGATCTCTAGGACCTCTGACGGGACGTGTCTAGGACCTCTGACGGGTCTCTAGGACCTCTGACGGGACGTGTCTAGGACCTCTGACGGGTCTCTAGGGTCTCTGACGGGGCGTGTCTCTGACAGGGTGTGTCTGGGACCTCTGACAGGGCCTGTCGAGGACCTCTGACGGGTCTTGAGGACCTCTGACGGGGTGTGTCTAGGACCTCTGATGGGGCATGTCCAGGACCTCTGACGGGTCTCGAGGACCTCTGACTGGGTGTGTCTAGGACCTCTGATGGGGCATGTCTAGGACCTCTGACGGGTCTCGAGGACCTCTGACGGGGTGTGTCTAGGACCTCTGACGGGGTGTGTCTATGACCTCTGACGGGGTGTATCTAGGACCTCTGACGGGGTGTATCTAGGACCTCTGACATGGCTTATCTAGGACCTCTGATGGAGTGTGTCTAGGACCTCTGACGGGGTGTGTCTAGGACCTCTGACGGGGCGTGTCTATGACCTCTGACGGGGTGTATCTAGGACCTCTGACGTGGCTTATCTAGGACCTCTGATGGAGTGTGTCTAGGACCTCTGACGGGGCGTGTCTAGGACCTCTGATGAGGTCTGTCTAGGACCTCTGAGAGGGCATGTCTAGGACCTCTGATGGGTCTTTAGGACCTCTGACGGGGCGTGTCTAGGACCTCTGACGGGGTGTATCTAGGACCTCTGACGTGGCTTATCTAGGACCTCTGATGGAGTGTGTCTAGGACCTCTGACGGGGCGTGTCTAGGACCTCTGATGAGGTCTGTCTAGGACCTCTGAGAGGGCATGTCTAGGACCTCTGATGGGTCTTTAGGACCTCTGACGGGGCGTGTCTAGGACCTCTGATGAGGTCTGTCTAGGACCTCTGAGCGGGCATGTCTAGGACCTCTGATGGGTCTTTAGGACCTCTGACGGGGCGTGTCTAGGACCTCTGACGGGGTGTATCTAGGACCTCTGACGTGGCTTATCTAGGACCTCTGATGGAGTGTGTCTAGGACCTCTGATGAGGTCTGTCTAGGACCTCTGAGAGGGCATGTCTAGGACCTCTGATGGGTCTTTAGGACCTCTGATGGAGTGTGTCTAGGACCTCTGATGAGGTCTGTCTAGGACCTCTGAGAGGGCATGTCTAGGACCTCTGATGGGTCTTTAGGACCTCTGACGGGGCGTGTCTAGGACCTCTGATGAGGTCTGTCTAGGACCTCTGAGAGGGCATGTCTAGGACCTCTGATGGGTCTTTAGGACCTCTGACGGGGCGTGTCTAGGACCTCTGATGAGGTCTGTCTAGGACCTCTGAGAGGGCATGTCTAGGACCTCTGACATGTCTAGGACCTCTGACAGGGCGTGTCTAGGACCTCTGACGGGTCTTTAGAACCTCTGACGGGGAGTGCCGAGGACCTCTGACGGGTCTCTAGGACCTCTGACGGGGAGTGTCGAGGACCTCTGAGGGGGCGTGTCTATGACCTCTGACGGGGCTTATCTAGGACCTCTGACGTGGCTTATCTAGGACCTCTGATGGAGCGTGTCTAGGACCTCTGACGGGGTGTATCTAGGACCTTTGACGTGGCTTGTCTAGGACCTCTGATGGAGCGTGTCTAGGACCTCTGACGGGGTGTATCTAGGACCTCTGACGTGGCTTATCTAGGACCTCTGATGGAGTGTGTCTAGGACCTCTGATGAGGTCTGTCTAGGACCTCTGAGAGGGCATGTCTAGGACCTCTGACGAGGTCTGTCTAGGACCTCTGAGAGGGCATGTCTTGGACCTCTGACGGGTCTTTAGGACCTCTGACGGGTCTCTAGGACCTCTGACGGGGAGTGCCAAGGACCTCTGACGGGTCTCTAGGACCTCTGACGGGGAGTGTCGAGGACCTCTGACGGGGCGTGTCTATGACCTCTGACGGGGCATGTCTAGGACCTCTGATGGGGCGTGTCTAGGACCTTTGACGGGGCGTGTCTAGTACCTCTGACGGGGCGTGTCTAGGACCTCTGACGGGGCGTGTCTATGACCTCTGATGGGGTGTGTTTAGGACCTCTGATGGGGCTTGTCTAGGACCTCTGACGGGGTGTGCCAAGGACCTCTGATGGGGCTTGTCTAGGACCTCTGATGGGGTGTGTCTAGGACCTCTGATGGGGCTTGTCTAGGACCTCTGACGGGTCTCGAGGACCTCTGACGGGGTGTGTCTAGGACCTCTGACGGGGTGTGATTAGGACCTCTGACGGGGTGTGTTTAGGACCTCTGACGGGGCGTGTCTAGGACCTCTGACGGGGTGTGTCTAGGACCTCTGATGGGGCTTGTCTAGGACCTCTGACGGGGTGTGTTTAGGACCTCTGACGGGCTGTGTTTAGGACCTCTGACGGGGTGTGTTTAGGACCTCTGACGGGGTGTGTTTAGGACCTCTGGCGGGGCGTGTCTAGGACCTCTGACGGGTCTCGAGGACCTCTGACGGGGTGTGTCTAGGACCTCTGACGGGCTGTGTTTAGGACCTCTGACGGGGTGTGTTTAGGACCTCTGGCGGGGCGTGTCTAGGACCTCTGACGGGGCGTGTCTAGGACCTCTGACGGGGTGTGTCTAGGACCTCTGACGGGCTGTGTTTAGGACCTCTGACGGGGTGTGTTTAGGACCTCTGGCGGGGCGTGTCTAGGACCTCTGACGGGGCGTGTCTAGGACCTCTGACGAGGTCTGTCTAGGACCTCTGAGAGGGCATGTCTTGGACCTCTGACGGGTCTTTAGGACCTCTGACGGGTCTCTAGGACCTCTGACGGGGAGTGCCAAGGACCTCTGACGGGTCTCTAGGACCTCTGACGGGGAGTGTCGAGGACCTCTGACGGGGCGTGTCTATGACCTCTGACGGGGCATGTCTAGGACCTCTGATGGGGCGTGTCTAGGACCTTTGACGGGGCGTGTCTAGTACCTCTGACGGGGCGTGTCTAGGACCTCTGACGGGGCGTGTCTATGACCTCTGATGGGGTGTGTTTAGGACCTCTGATGGGGCTTGTCTAGGACCTCTGACGGGGTGTGCCAAGGACCTCTGATGGGGCTTGTCTAGGACCTCTGATGGGGTGTGTCTAGGACCTCTGATGGGGCTTGTCTAGGACCTCTGACGGGTCTCGAGGACCTCTGACGGGGTGTGTCTAGGACCTCTGACGGGGTGTGATTAGGACCTCTGACGGGGTGTGTTTAGGACCTCTGACGGGGCGTGTCTAGGACCTCTGACGGGGTGTGTCTAGGACCTCTGATGGGGCTTGTCTAGGACCTCTGACGGGGTGTGTTTAGGACCTCTGACGGGCTGTGTTTAGGACCTCTGACGGGGTGTGTTTAGGACCTCTGACGGGGTGTGTTTAGGACCTCTGGCGGGGCGTGTCTAGGACCTCTGACGGGTCTCGAGGACCTCTGACGGGGTGTGTCTAGGACCTCTGACGGGCTGTGTTTAGGACCTCTGACGGGGTGTGTTTAGGACCTCTGGCGGGGCGTGTCTAGGACCTCTGACGGGGCGTGTCTAGGACCTCTGACGGGGTGTGTCTAGGACCTCTGACGGGCTGTGTTTAGGACCTCTGACGGGGTGTGTTTAGGACCTCTGGCGGGGCGTGTCTAGGACCTCTGACGGGGCGTGTCTAGGACCTCTGACGAGGTCTGTCTAGGACCTCTGACGGGCTGTGTTTAGGACCTCTGACGGGGTGTGTTTAGGACCTCTGGCGGGGCGTGTCTAGGACCTCTGACGGGGTGTGTCTAGGACCTCTGACGGGGTGTGTTTAGGACCTCTGACGGGGTGTGTTTAGGACCTCTGACGGGGTGTGTTTAGGACCTCTGGCGGGGCGTGTCTAGGACCTCTGACGGGTCTCGAGGACCTCTGACGGGGTGTGTCTAGGACCTCTGACGGGCTGTGTTTAGGACCTCTGACGGGGTGTGTTTAGGACCTCTGGCGGGGCGTGTCTAGGACCTCTGACGGGGCGTGTCTAGGACCTCTGACGGGGTGTGTCTAGGACCTCTGACGGGGTGTGTTTAGGACCTCTGACGGGGTGTGTTTAGGACCTCTGACGGGGCGTGTCTAGAACTTCTCAGAGCTGCTACTCTTTTCTCATTGGCTACAGTAGAAACTTGTGTTTATGGTGTTTACAGAGGCCCATTACTGCCTCTGAAAAAAGCAAAAATATGTAAAAGTGAGGAAATAAGTAAAAAAATGTAGGTCAGAATAATAACATTTCAAAACTACTCATTTTCATCTTTTTTCATTGTCTTTTATATCTAATGTTTGACATTTCTCATTACTTTCATTTTTATTTTTATTTTATAAATCTCAAATTCAACATTTTATCTCAGTTTCAACTTTCTAAAACAATTTCCTACAGTCACATAGCTGTGACTATCGCGTTATAGTGATTTTATCTGATAATTTCAAGTTTTAACTCTTAATTTTGACTTTCTATTTCTCCATTATTTTGACTTTTTATCTCAAAATTTGACCCTTTTTAATCTCTAAATTTCAAGATTTTTTCTCAAAACTTTGACATTTCATAATTTTGACTTTATATCTTATAATTTTTTCTGGTGGTTCATAATTTGGCGTTCTATCTCAATCTGGAATTTTATGTTATTATTTTCACTTTAATCTTAAATTTTGTTTTAATCTCATATTCAATTTTTCACAATTTTGACTTTTTAATCCCATTATTGCAATTTCTATGTCATAATTCTTTCTATCTCATAATTTTGACTTTCATCCCATAATGTTGACTGTTTAATAATTTTGATTTAACATAATATACATATTTAATATTTTTGGATTATTATTGAGTTATTCTTACTTTTTATTCTATAATTTCATATTTTTTTCTCAAATTTAGAGGTTGTGAATCTCATAATTGAAAGTGCTGATGTGGCAGTTATTACTCTGTTTCTAATAGTCATGATGAAGATGTGAATGGTTTTTAGAGACCTGGCCTTTAGAAATAAAATGTTTTACTTCAGAGTCTAGTTTCTATCTGATCCACATCAATCTCAGTCTCAGCGACTCCTCTGGAACAAAAAGAACAAAAAGAAGACAAAAAAAAAATCTGATTTTACGCACAAACTTTATATAACAATCATTCATAGATTTTGTTTTCAAAAATACATTTTCACAGCCGGAGAATGAGAAGGCAGACAGAGCAGAGTAAACGTGGGATCAGGACCCAGCGGTCACTTTTAACAGCTTTTCCCCCTGATTGAGAAACCCCTGTATGAAAGCAAAGCTAGCTGAAGTGCTGCATGAGCAGAAGAGTGTTTCTAATAATCCTGCTAAAAGTAGGTTTATCCTATAATAATGCCATAAAGTGCAGTTTAGTTTTGTGCAAATCTGAGCCCAGCCCCTCCCTAAATCAGAGTTTCACGTGTTAAAAAGTCCCTCAACAAATTAAAGAAAAAACCTTCACATTAAAGCTTACTTCCTGCCAGAGTCAACGGTAAAAAGGCACGATTGTTTCAGGAGTTTCACTCTCATTTCAGCATCAGTGGAGCCTGAAAACGTCAAAGACGTCAAACTTAGCCGTAATCATGTTTAAACATTCTTGTCATGGCTCTGCTGTTAGTCTGAAAGGAACCTTACTGAGGTTTAAAGGTGTGTCTAAAGGATCTTCCTGTTCCTACGCTGGTATTATCAGCACTACAGCTCCATCTAGTGGTCATATTTACACCCTGCAGGCAGAAGAGTCATGTGACAGATAAAAACAACCCCTCAGTGGTTTAGACCGCGCTCTCTCTCTCTCTGTGGGTCAAAAACACGACTGAGGATAAAGTCTTCATGCAGCTGCTGTCTGACAGCAGCTCACTCTGAATATTAGTTCACACAGAATCAATCACACCTTCATAGATTCATGCTAAAGTCTGAGACCGAGACGATATTTTCTACAGAGGGACTGAGAAGTTTAACTTCCTGAAACCACCCAGACCTCACCGGTCCGGTCTCTCTCTTCAGAAAAGTTTAAAAGTGTTTTTATGGCTGTAAAGGTCTGGTGATGGTGGTGTTTGTAGTCCATTTATCAGAGAACTACAAGAACCAGCAGGCTGAGCGTCAGTGCTGCTTCCTGCGTGGATCAGCCTGGAAGTATTCCTCCGGAGTGACGGTCTTCACGCCGCCAAAATAATCCAGCACCCACACCTGAAACACCAACGAGGACATGAGTGAGACAGCCTGCTCTCTGATTGGCTGATGACACCGACCAATCACAGCCTGATTCATCCGTCCTGAGAGCGTACCTGCGTGATGTTGAACTTGGCGAAGAACCAGTTGTGATCGGTCGGCCAGTCGATCATCTCCGGGTGTCGGCTGAACAGAGCCTTCTTGGCGAAATCCGCCTCCGTGCCGTTCACCTGCAAAGACAACGAGTCATGTGACGGCTCACCTGGTTACACAGGTGTTCATCTACCTGTGACAGCATTTAAGCCCCGCCTTATTAATGACGGCTCACCTGGTTACACAGGTGTTCATCTACCTGTGACAGCATTTAAGCCCCGCCTTATTAATGACGGCTCACCTGGTTACACAGGTGTTCATCTACCTGTGACAGCATTTAAGTCCGCCTTATTAATGACGGCTCACCTGGTTACACAGGTGTTCATCTACCTGTGACAGCATTTAAGCCCCGCCTTATTAATGACGGCTCACCTGGTTACACAGGTGTTCATCTACCTGTGACAGCATTTAAGCCCCGCCTTATTAATGACGGCTCACCTGGTTACACAGGTGTTCATCTACCTGTGACAGCATTTAAGCCCCGCCTTATTAATGACGGCTCACCTGGTTACACAGGTGTTCATCTACCTGTGACAGCATTTAAGTCCGCCTTATTAATGACGGCTCACCTGGTTACACAGGTGTTCATCTACCTGTGACAGCATTTTAAGCCCCGCCTTATTAATGACGGCTCACCTGGTTACACAGGTGTTCATCTACCTGTGACAGCATTTAAGCCCCGCCTTATTTATGACCGCTCACCTGGTTACACAGGTGTTCATCTACCTGTGACAGCATTTAAGCCCCGCCTTATTAATGATGGCTCACCTGGTTACACAGGTGTTCATCTACCTGTGACAGCATTTAAGCCCCGCCTTATTTATGACGGCTCACCTGGTTACACAGGTGTTCATCTACCTGTGACAGCATTTAAGCCCCGCCTTATTAATGATGGCTCACCTGGTTACACAGGTGTTCATCTACCTGTGACAGCATTTAAGCCCCGCCTTATTTATGACTGCTCACCTGGTTACACAGGTGTTCATCTACCTGTGACAGCATTTAAGCCCCGCCTTATTAATGACGGCTCACCTGGTTACACAGGTGTTCATCTACCTGTGACAGCATTTAAGCCCCGCTTATTTAATGATGGCTCACCTGGTTACACAGGTGTTCATCTACCTGTGACAGCATTTAAGCCCCGCCTTATTTATGACGGCTCACCTGGTTACACAGGTGTTCATCTACCTGTGACAGCATTTAAGCCCCGCCTTATTAATGACGGCTCACCTGGTTACACAGGTGTTCATCTACCTGTGACAGCATTTAAGCCCCGCCTTATTTATGACCGCTCACCTGGTTACACAGGTGTTCATCTACCTGTGACAGCATTTAAGCCCCGCCTTATTAATGACGGCTCACCTGGTTACACAGGTGTTCATCTACCTGTTTTGGTAAAAATGACAGACCAAAGATACACAAAATTGCAAAACATGTTGGCAAATTTAAAAAGTGGTTGAACAGGTGAAGAAATGAGATTTCTCATTCCACCCACTTTTCCTAAAGTTGCCAATGTGTTTGTGCAATTTCAACCATTCTCTATTTTTTTGGTTAAAAATCAGGACCAGAATCAATGATCCCAATTGCACATGTTGGCAACATTTGGAAAAGTGGTTTGAACAGGTGAAGAATGAATATTTCTTGCCAATTCCACCCACTTTTCCTAAAGTTGCCAATGTGTTTGTGCAATTTCAACCATTCTTTCTCTGTTTTGGTGAGAGAAAAAAATCAGGACCAAAGATAATGACAAAATTGCAAAAACATGTTGGCAACATTTGAAAAAGTGGTTTGAATCAGAGAAGACTGGAGATTTCTAAACAGTTCCACCCATTTTTTCCAAGAGTTGGCAACATGTTTTTTGCAATTTATACCCTGCTTTCTCTATTTTTGGTTAAAGAATGATCAGAGACAATGTGGAAATTGCACAAATAGGTTGGCAACTTTTGGAAAAACGACTGGAACAGATGTGGATCAAATATTTCTTGCCAACTCCACCCACTTTCCTAAGGTTGACAATGTGTTTGTGCAATTTCAATCATGTATGCTCTATTTTGGTTTTAAAAAACCATGACCAAAGATTATGTCACAATCAGACCAGTGCAGGCTCCCAGTTGTGGTTCCAGTCTAACCAGTCTGCACTAGATCTACTGTCTTTTAAAACATGAGGGAGAAAAGCGGTTAAAAGGTCCAGTGCTTACCTCCATCACGGATCCAGACAGGATGATGTGGGCACAGAGAGGACTCTGGGGGTCGAAGCCCTGCTGTCTGCAGTACTCGGTCTGAGCCAGAGACATGGACAGAGACGCCAGAGGGTTGACCTGCAGAGAGATGGAGGCAGACGGCGGGCTCAGACTCAGAGAACGGGATTATTTAACTCTGTCTTCACCTGAACAGGTGAGAGTTCACTACAGAGAGGAGGAAGAGCCGCAGACTCCCAGCCTAACAGCTCGTGCTCTCTCCTATCTACTGGTAAAATAACCAGAGTCATGTTTGATACCACAGCATCAAAAACAGAAATCCCACTGAGCGCTTCATAGAAACCTGCATTTATTACAGTCAACAACATTTAAAACCAGGAGACTCAGTGAGTGACTCGAAGTCCTGAAACCACACCAGCGGTCTGAGCTCGTTATCTCCTCTGACAGCGCCATGACTCAGCTGATCTCACAGTGACTCAGCTGTTCTGGAGTCACATGTCAGAGCGGAGGTCACGTGACCCGAGACCAGCGCATGAAAAGACCAGATCAGGCAGTGAAATGTTTACGAGACCACGAATGTGGAACTAGGAAAAGTTACTGTGCTGACTCTGCAGGTCTCTGAGAGCTATGAGAGGTTATTAAAGACGCCCTCAGAGCTCAGGGACTTCAGGATCCAGATCAGAGTCCACGTTTGAGTCAGGACCAACAGCAGCCCCGACCACAAAGTCCTCAGACCCCGTCAGTCCTGGTCGCAGGTTTCCTCCTTGACGAAGTTGCTGAAACATTTTCTAACTGTTCAGAAATACTGATTAAAGTTTGGCTCAATTGTTGTTGAAAATTCTTGAAAAACAGCAAAATGTTGCTGAAAAAGTTGCACTGATATTTTAGAAGTTACTGAAATGGTGCCAAAACGTTCCTGTAGATTTTGATGAATTGTTGTTGAAAATTCTGGTAAAACAGCAAAATGTTGCTGAAAATAAACACTGCTGAGAAATGTTGCAAAGTTGCTAAAATGTCCCGTACGTTACTGAAATATTGCTCTCTTTTATGCTGAAATGTTGCTGAAACATGTGAAACTTTGGCCATAGACAGAACCCAGTTGTTCAGAAAATGTTGCCGTCGTCTGCACTGCAATTATCTGCCCCATGTTGTCCAGATGTTGCTGAAAAAGTTGCAGAGATGTTGGCCCTCTATTCTGATTCACTTCTCATGTTTTTATGTTTGATCGTTTTTGGTCAACTCCATTGTCAACCATTTCTCACTAAAGTCTTGACCAGGGGAAGAGTCTAGACCGTGTAAAGAGTCTAGACCAGGTGAAGAGTCTAGACCAGGTGAAGAGTCTAGACCAGGTGAAGAGTCTAGACCGTGTAAAGAGTCTAGACCAGGTGAAGAGTCTAGACCAGGTGAAGAGTCTAGACCAGGTGAAGAGTCTAGACCAGGTGAAGAGTCTAGACCAGGTAAAGAGTCTAGACCAGGTGAAGAGTCTAGACCAGGTGAAGAGTCTAGACCGTGTAAAGAGTCTAGACCAGGTGAAGAGTCTAGACCAGGTGAAGAGTCTAGACCAGGTGAAGAGTCTAGACCAGGTGAAGAGTCTAGACCAGGTGAAGAGTCTAGACCGTGTAAAGAGTCTAGACCAGGTGAAGAGTCTAGACCAGGTGAAGAGTCTAGACCAGGTGAAGAGTCTAGACCAGGTGAAGAGTCTAGACCAGGTAAAGAGTCTAGACCAGGTGAAGAGTCTAGACCAGGTGAAGAGTCTAGACCAGGTAAAGAGTCTAGACCAGGTAAAGAGTCTAGACCAGGCTAAGAGTCTAGACCAGGTGAAGAGTCTAGACCAGGTGAAGAGTCTAGACCAGGTGAAGAGTCTAGACCGTGTAAAGAGTCTAGACAGTGTAAAGAGTCTAGACCAGGTGAAGAGTCTAGACCAGGTGAAGAGTCTAGACCGTGTAAAGAGTCTAGACCAGGTGAAGAGTCTAGACCAGGTGAAGAGTCTAGACCAGGTGAAGAGTCTAGACCAGGTGAAGAGTCTAGACCAGGTGAAGAGTCTAGACCAGGTGAAGAGTCTAGACCAGGTGAAGAGTCTAGACCGTGAGCTCCAGTTTGTCCTATCTACACATTAAAATGAGTTTTGAGTGTTTTATTAAATCCAGTTTTTAATTTTTCAGATTAAAGTTTAGTATTTTATCTGAGGTTAAACCCTGGCGGACTAGACTCAGTCCACTATGTGGTTTTAAAATGAGGACTGGTCCACTGTAGAACTACTTTGAAATAACTCTCTAATTTAGTCCGGGTCCAGCCCGGCGGGTCAGGGTTCTAGTTTGGTTAAACACGGTCTTGGCTTACCTCCAGGTCCTGGACCGAGATCTCCATGTGGGTCAGGTACATGTAGGGGACCCCGGAGCTGACGCCTTCGGGTCCGTCGCTCACCGAGAAGACGTTGGAGAAAGGCTGACCCACCACCGGCTGGTGGGTGGAGATGGTGGCCATGGAGGCCCAGTCCACCTGGTGGGCGACGAAGCGGGCGACCCGGGCCACCTGGTCGTGAGGAGGGATCCGGATCCTGCAGGAGGAGGAGGCGGAGAGGGAGAGTCCGAGGAGGCCGAAGAGGAGAGCGCAGAGCCGGGGAGAGATCATGGTGAGGGTCGGAGAGGAGGACGGTCGGTGGAGACAACCGAGCGACGAGGATATATAAACAAGAACGACATCCGGTCTGGGTTTTCAAAGTAAGAGCCTCAGGCTGTTATGACAGGAAGTACACTCCCAGCGTCCAAATCACACTTCAAAATAAAAGCTCGATTACCACTCTGCGTTCATAAATGGATCTACGGTGGCCCTGAAGGATCACTTCAGCATATTTAATGGTCTGCATTCAACCAAACGAAAAGAAAAATCAATAAATGCAAAAATATTTCCGAATATGTCTACATTAATGATACAATTAACATAAATACAACAATATTTCATAAAATTTCTACATTAATGATCAAATTAAAAAGCAAAAAAATACAAAAAATACTTGATAAATTATCTTCATTAATCATACATATAAAATGAAAATTATAGGAATATTTCAGTAAATATCTACATAAGTGATAAAAATTAAAATGCAAAATAACTGTAAATGTTTTAAGAAAATACCTACCTTTAAAATAAATTAATATCAAAATAAATATCACAATATTTAATCAAATGGGTTCATCAGTAATAAAACTGCACAGAAATATAAAAACCTATTACTTCATAAAATTTTACATTAATAATAAAAATAAAAATGCAAACGCTGTTCTTAAATCTCCGGTTAGATTTGGCTGAATTATTATTGAAAATTCAAGGATTGTTGCTCAAATGTTCAAATATAACTAAAAGACATGCAACAATGTTGCCAACGGGGCGCAGTGGCCGAGTGGTTGGGGCACGTGCCCCATGTGCGCGGGCGGCCCGGGCTCGAGTCCGGCATGGGGCCCTTTGCCACATGTCCCTCCCCCGCTCTCGTCCACCGTCCTCCTCTGTCAGATGGAGGCACAAAAATGCCCAAAATAAACCTTTAAAATAAAATTTAAAAAAATGTTGCCAACAAAGTTGCTGTAATTTTTCCTGAATGGAATGATGTGTTGCTGAAATGTCACAGCCATGCAGACATCACTAAATTGTTTCTAAAACTCTTACATTTACTCATCAAAATCAAAATATTTCATTAAATTTTGTCGCAATGTTGTTGAAAATTCTGGTGATACAGTTGGAAAAATGAAAACACGACTGATGTGGCTGACACGGCTGAAAAATGTTGCCAACAAAACTGCTAAAATTATCCAAAATGTTCCTGAAACACTGCTCGATTTTTCTGCAATGTTGTTGAAACGTTAAAGCGATGCTTAAACCACTAAAATGTCACTGGACATATTTCTGTGAATAAAACACTCCTTAAAAGTTGCTGTAATTTTTCCTAAATAAATATGAAAATATTCCTGAATTTATAAGAAAATATTCCTGAATTGATATGAAAATAATCCTGAATTGATATGAAAATATTCCTGAATTTATATGAAAATATTCCTGAATTGATATGAAAATATTCCTGAATTGATATGAAAATATTCCTGAATTTATATGAAAATATTCCTGAGTAGATATGAAAATATTCTAGCAGAGCTGTCATCGTCGTTGTTCAGTCTGAAGCCACAGCGGTGCTCTCAGAGACTCTGGTCCTGTTTTTCTCTCTCCAGTTGAATTTTCAGTTTCAGAGTTTTCAGTAACGTCTGCTTTAGAAACTGGATGATGAAACAGAAACAGGAAACAGAAATCTCTCTGTTGTTTTGACCGTTTATTGAAGCTCGTCAGTAGAAAAACATAAAGTCATGTCTGTTACAGTAAAGTGAACGTGGAGGAGGATCACTGAGTTTCACCCTGAAGTTCACACATTTCACACAGATTCTCCTCCACGGTGAACCGTCCTCGACAGCCATCGCTCCCACACAGACACGCCACTTCCTGTTCGCCGTCTGTGTCTGAGGAGTAATCCCAGGTGAGCTCGGTGCCCGCCTTCACCACCCTGACGGAGAAAAGACATCGACCAATCATGAGACGGCGTCAGCACACGACCGAGATTAACCAGCCTGAACCGCAGTGATGAAGGAATGAACATCAGTGACCATCATCATCCTCACCTGCTGGTGAAAAAGGCGATGACGGGGAAGGCGGGGTCATGGGAGTCGGTGAAGACGTTCTGGATGAAGAGGTTCGGTCGGCAACTGTGCTGTAGGTCAAAGGTCAAACTTGTCATAAAGTCCAGGATTACATTTGTGTAAATCAATCGATTCATCCATCAACCATCTCATCAATCACTCAATCAATCAATCAATCACTCAATCAATCAATCAATCACTCAATCAATCAATCAATCAGTCTATTAATCCAGCCATCATGGGAGAGGGGGAGATACATTTTGTTGAATTACTGTAGAACTGTACAAAAATGTTGCTGAACTGCCTTTGTGTTGTAAAAAATAGCTGAAAACTGTGATGTGGCTGAAAATGCTGCTGAAAATGCTGCTGACATATTTGTTAAACACTATTAAAATACTGCCTGAAATGTTGCTGACAAGGTTGCGAATACATTGACTAGATGTTATTTTAATCTTGCTTTAAATTTTGCTGAATTTTAAGGAAATTTTTAACAAAAATGATTTCACAATGTTGATGAAAATATTGCTGATTTGGCTGAAACTGATAAAAAAAAAACTTGCCAAGAAAATTGAAAATTAAAACACCAAATGCTTTAAATTTTGCTGATTAATGCTGAAAATTCTAGCAAAAAAGATGGAAATTTTGCTGAATTTTACTTATGTGGCTGAAACAATGCTTACTAGCTAACTAATAAATTTCCTAAAGGCTATTAGAATATTGCTTAAATATTGCTAAATTTTTATTTAAGATTCTAACAAAACATTAAAAATTGTTGCTGAAAATGGAGCTGATGTGACTAAAACACTAGAAAAATGCAGTCAGCAAAGTTGCTCAAATTTTTCCTTAGTTTTTAAATATTGAATCAGCTTTTGCTGAAATGCTGTTGGAAGCATCTCCTAAATTTGTTGTTTATATATTGAAAACATTGCTTAAATTTGTTGCTGAAATATTGAAAACATTGCTTAAATTTGTAGCTTATATATTGAAAACATTGCTTAAATTTGTTGCTGAAATATTGAAAACATTGCTTAAATTTGTAGCTTATATATTGAAAACATTGCTTAAATTTGTTGCTGAAATATTGAAAACATTGCTTAAATTTGTAGCTTATATATTGAAAACATTGCTTAAATTTGTAGCTTATATATTGAAAACATTGCTTAAATTTGTTGCTGAAATATTGTAGGTCGTCGTCGTCTTACGTTGAAAAAGCGGCTGACATTTCCCTCCTTGCTGGCGTCCAGGAAGTTCACATCCTCACCCTTCATCGCTCTCTTCAGACTCTTCGTGCTCGTCTTCGTACCGTTCACGCCCTCTCTAGGACAGCCTGTTGTCATGGTAACCGTCTTCTCTTGAGTGATGGGCGTGGCCTCTGGCCTGCTGACTAAAACCATCTGAGGGCAGAAACGCTGATCTGTTTATTTTCCGTTTGTTTTTCAGACTTTTCAGATAATTAATCTCATTAATCTGATTAGTTAGTCAGGCTTCAGTACTTCCTCTCTGTCCCGCGGTGTGGAGCCCAGGGGGTCGGCGGGTCGCTGGATCACAGGGACGTGAAGGGGTGGCGAGGTGGGCGTAGATTCCACCAGGTTGCTCCGTCCCTCCAGTACGGGTGGAGCCAGCCACTCGGTGACGACCTCCACCTCGTCGTCAGAGGGGAGGTCCGCCCTCGTCAGCTTTGGGGGCGGGGGCTCTGAGGGGGCGTGGACTCTCCGCAGGATAACACCTGAGCAACAGAATTCAAAACGTGACCAGTTTATCTGGAATATTTATACAGGCCATGCTACCGAGTTAGCCGTCCTCTTCCACCTTAGGAATCAATCATGGACGCCGTCTCACCTGCGTATATGCAAACGAACGTGCCTCGGTCCAGGTCGTCACGGCAGCGGACGCCCCAGCCCCGGCCCTCGGTCTGGAAGACCTGCAGGCGGACTCTGATCCCCCTCTGGACCAGCCGGTTCTGACAGCGTGCGCGGTCACAGCCGCACCAGGGGCCGCACTCGAACACGCTGAGAGTTTAAAGAGACAGAATGGCTGATTACTCAGATAGAAACCACAGAACAGGTATGCCTCATCATACTAACGTTTACTGACATTCTTTATGGTGTTTTTTTTTTTTTTAAATAACCTTTACTGACTCACCCTGTCGGTACAGGCTCCTCCAGTCGGTTGTGGTTGTAATGGCTTCCTCCTGTTGTCATGGCGACACAGGCACAGTTCTTGGCAGTGCTGCAGCCATCAGTGCAGTCGCAGCAGGTGTTGAAGAGCGTTGGGCCACGGCTTAGGAAGCAGCCGTGTGGCCAGCGCTCCTTCCTGTAACGGAACTCCGGCGGCCGGGCTCCGCCCTCACCCATGCACAACTCCACCGGCGTAGGCTCCGCCCCACGACTAAGGTCGACTTCAGGTCGCTGTGGACCTGGTGCCACCGGAGGGTCCAGCCTGACCGTTGGGTTAAAGGTGAAAAAGTCGGCCTGTAGGAGAAAGGAGTTTACAGGAAGTTCGACAATTTACTGAACTGTTCAGATCTATGAAAAAACAGGTTATCTCCTGTAACTCAGGATTAAAGGATGAAAGGCTTTAAAACATAAAGTCAGAATCCTGAGCTCAAAGTCAGAACTCTGAGATCAAACTCACGATTCCGAGATCAAAGTCAGAATTAACAGATCAAAGCCAGAATTCTGAGATCAAACTCAGGATTAACAGATCAAAGCCAGAATTCTGAGATCAAAGTCAGAATTAACAGATCAAAGCCAGAATTCTGAGATCAAAGTCAGAATTAACAGATCAAAGCCAGAATTCTGAGATCAAAGTCAGAATTAACAGATCAAAGCCAGAATTCTGAGATCAAAGTCAGAATTAACAGATCAAAGCCAGAATTAACAGATCAAAGCCAGAATTCTGAGATCAAACTCAGGATTAACAGATCAAAGCCAGAATTCCGAGATCAAAGTCAGAATTAACAGATCAAAGCCAGAATTCTGAGATCAAAGTCAGAATTAACAGATCAAAGCCAGAATTCTGAGATCAAACTCAGGATTAACAGATCAAAGCCAGAATTCTGAGATCAAAGTCAGAATTAACAGATCAAAGCCAGAATTCTGAGATCAAAGTCAGAATTAACAGATCAAAGCCAGAATTCTGAGATCAAAGTCAGAATTAACAGATCAAAGCCAGAATTCTGAGATCAAAGTCAGAATTAACAGATCAAAGCCAGAATTAACAGATCAAAGCCAGAATTCTGAGATCAAACTCAGGATTAACAGATCAAAGCCAGAATTCCGAGATCAAAGTCAGAATTAACAGATCAAAGCCAGAATTCTGAGATCAAAGTCAGAATTAACAGATCAAAGCCAGAATTCTGAGATCAAACTCAGAATTAACAGATCAAAGCCAGAATTCTGAGATTAAACTCAGAATTAACAGATCAAAGCCAGAATTCTGAGATCAAACTCAGAATTAACAGATCAAAGCCAGAATTCTGAGATCAAAGTCAGAATTAACAGATCAAAGCCAGAATTCTGAGATCAAAGTCAGAATTAACAGATCAAAGTCAGAACTCTGAGATCAAAGTTGGGATTCTAAGATTAAAGTTAGAATTATGAGATCAAAGTCCAAGACTAAATGATGTTGTGGTTGTGGCTGATAGGGGACAGTAGGAAGGAGGGAGTGGGCGTGGCTTACCCCCCTCTCTCTTCCAGCCTGTATGATGTCATAAAGATATGACACCATCAAAGTCATTCTTTAGAACCCCAGGGTCGATTACCCTCAGCTGAATTTAGCGTCTCACCTGTAAGAGGTCGTAGCTCCCTGTAGCCAGCAGGAAATGCATCACATCGTCGTGGTTACGCAGACACAGACCACATGGAGCTTTATAAAGAACATCCCAGTCCTCAGAAACCACAGGCTCCGCCCCCTCACTGTCCTCATCCCTTGGCGAGGATGTCAGTGGCTGGGCGCTAAGCCTTTTAAAGCCGCAGAGCAGTGGGACCTTCAGTGGGTTCTGACCCCAGATGGCGGTCTCTGAATGAGGCACGGAGGTCAGACAGGCCTGGGGGGAGGAGTCACAGTCAGTGATGGTAGAAACTGAGCATGTGCGAGCCTGAGCGTGTTTGTGCGTGAGTGCATACCTTGCAGCAGGTGTGAGGCTCGTACTGCAGAGCCACCGGAGTCAACGGAGGCAGCAGCTCGTCTCCACCTGCAGGGGGCGCTGATGAGCTGAGAGGCCCATTAGAGGGAGAAGGGGAGGAGGAGGAGGAGGAGGAGGAGGAGGAGGGGGAGGGGCAGAAGTCAGCGGGGAGGAGCTCACCTGGACAGGAGGAAACTACCGAAATAAGACTGTTTGAAAAGCCAGGATGCTTATGCAGCTTCTGATGAGGGCGATGGAAAACATTCAGTCAGATGACCAGAGGAACATGGGAAAGACTGGGTCATTAGGGATTTAAGCCTTCAATAATCAGTAGAGAGCCCAAATACAATAGTCAGTGAGTTAGACATGGCAGCAATGGGACTTCAAAATAAAAGTCTGAGTTTACCTGAGCCGATGACCACCTGAACCACAGAAGAGTCCTGTGAGGAGGTGGGAGGAGAGCAGTCGAGGGCCTCGAGGAGCTTCAGCGCCTGGACGTACTCTGGTCAAAACACAACGCCACATCATCATCAATATCTCATCATCAATATTTCATCATCCATACCTCATTAACAATACCTCATCATCAGTACCTTATCAATACCTTATAATTCTGAACAAAATCTCAGTTCTGCATTTCAACTAACTCTAGATCTCAGAATTCTCACTCTGATCTCAAGATCCTGACTGATTTTAGAATTCTGACTTTGATTTCAAAATTCTGACTTTGATTTCATAATTCTGACTTTGATGTCAGAATTCTGACTTTGATTTCAAAATTCTGACTTTGATTTCATAATTCTGACTTTGATGTCAGAATTCTGACTTTGATCTCAGAATTCTGACTTTGATTTCATAATTCTGACTTTGATCTCAGAATTCTGATTCTGATCTCAGAATTCCGATTCTGATTGCAAAATTCTGACTTTGATCTCAGAATTCTGACTTTGATCTCAAAATTATGACTCTGATCTCAGAATTCTGATTCTGATTGCAAAATTCTGACTTTGATCTCAGAATTCTGACTTTGATCTCAGAATTTTGATTTTGATTTCATAATTCTGACTTTGATCTCAGAATTTTGATTTTGATTTCATAATTCTGACTTTGATCTCAGAATTCTGATTCTGATCTCAGAATTCTGACTTTGACTTTTAGAGGTGGATTCCTTGTTTCTACAGTCGAGAAACTGAGAGGCACTTATGTATCATTATTGTTGACAGCGTTGATGTAATTAGTTAAAATGGCCGTAAACACAAACCTCGATCTGTGGCCGTGTTCTTCTTCAGCGCTCTCTTCAGGTGACCCAGGTACTCGAACACCCCAGTAAAAACCTGATCTATGTTCTCCTCGGCCCAGAATGTCCTTGCTCTTTCTGAAAAACAAAAAAGAAAAATCAGATGGAAAAACTTTGAAGTAAATCCAGCTTAGATATCAAGACCAGAAAACAAGGACAGGAAATTTAAATTTTGAATCAGACAGGTAAAAAGACAGGAACAGACATCCTAATGACATCCTACGACAGAGAAGCTGCCATTGGCCCTTTAGGCACGTCATATTAGCAAGAATAAAAAACTGAAAACAACAAAGTTGTTTTTTTCCCCCTCTTTTTTCCAAAAAGAATAAAAAACTGAAAACTGTTGGATGTCATCTTATTTTGATGCTGAGGTTGAAAAAGGAAGTTCAAATCAGGAACACTGGTGAGGTAACATTCTTTTGTTCCCATATATTTGACCTGGTGCAGGTGTTGTGAAAAAAGAATGTTACATCACTGGTTTTCTGTTCTCTAATCTTCCTTTCTAAAAATATAAACACAAAAATAATAAGATCAAAAATGCAGAGGTTTTATTTCTCCATTTCTTCTAGAGAACAAAAGAAATAAGAAATAAAACCTGTTCATTTCTGGTTCTGCTGTTGTTCTGTATTTAATATGAACTTCCTGGATTGCCAAAGGCTGCTTTTCCATATTTTCCCTGTTTTTAAACGATAATTAGGACACAGCTCGTTTCTTGGATTTCACATTGAAACTCTGCTGGCTGTAAACTGACCATGTTTCTTAGAGGACCCTGTCTGCTGTCAGGTTTGTATTTGTATGAATATTCAGTGAAATGGGAGGAAATCCATCTAGCATGTGTGCTCAGACTTACTGATCCAGGCTGGGCTGAGGCTCTTTAGGCCGTTTAAACTCCCCCTTAGCTCAGTGAAGGTCTGAAAGCCATCCTGATAAACTGATTTAACAGGAACCAGGTGTTCTCCTGTGTGTTAGCTACAGCAGACTGCTGCTAACACTTTAACCCCTAGCCTCATCCTCACAGAGTCCAGACCTCCCCGGAAGTCCCTCATCCGTCCTTACCAACATCCTGAGGGTCTAAAGCAGCCTCCATCTCTCCAGAGCCGATCTCAGCCTCACAGCACTCAGCTAGCCTAGCCGGCCGGCTAAAGCTGGTGGATATTTGAGCTAACAGAGGGGTAATGGCGGAGCTGTGGTCGCTTCAGCGGTAACTCAGGTGTTAGCGGTCCATCTCTGCTCTCTTCTGTTTGTTCAGAGCTTCAGTTCAAACACAGAAGGGCTTCACTCACAAACAACACAGCGACACTGCCGCCGCTCAAAACCACCATACGCGTTTGGATTGATTTACATTGGTCAGGAGTTTTTACCCACAGAGGCCGCCGTAGAGCTCTGAACTGTGTTCCCTGATTTTTGTCTCCCAGGCAGAAAGTTTAGAAAATGAATGTTAGGATTTTAACGTGGTCTCTTGTCCTGGTTCTTTACTGACATTTAAATGTTCTTTTACAACAGAACTGTAATGATGAGTTTGGTTTAATGTGGAGGTGGGTTTGTTTCTATTTTAATATTTATCTGTCATTTATTTTTTCATGGCATACCGTTATCACCACTTCAGAAAAATATGATTGTTAAAAAATCTTGATTTCACATTTTTGGCTTTTAATCTCGGAATTTTTTACCTTTTTCATATGATAATTATAATTGTGTATGCCATATTTTCAACTTTTTCATGGTGAAGTTATGACTAGCTATCTCATCTGTTATAACTAATCCCTGAATTTTGATTTATCTCATAATTGTGACTTTTTCTGACATGTAATTTATGTCTCCTAATTTTGATTTCATGATTCTGACTCTTTATCTCATCATTTAAATTTGTAATTATATAGCTTTATATATATATTTTTCTTTCTAAAGTGTCTCAAATGGGCTTCCATAAAACTGAGAACACAAAGTGACACAAACGTCCAAAGGTCTTGAATTTTATCTGCAACAGCAGCTCCTTACTTTGAGTTTGCCTACCGCCGTCTACCTGACAGTCTGTACTCAGGGTTTACTGCTCTCCGAAACAGTTACTTCGCTTTCTTTAAATTGTCCCACATGACTCGCCGTACTTGAGATTTCATAAACAAATGAACTTTTCATAATGCCGCTTTCATAAAGTCGTGATTTCATAAACTACAGAGTTATCATAAACAGAAAATATCCAAACGATGAAACCCGAGCGGACTGTCACGGCTTTTATCGCGAGAAGGGAGATGCAGTTAGTAAACGTGAGCAATGATGCTAACGTTAGCTACTTCCTGTGTAGTTTTGTAACACTGTAATAATGGACTTATGCAAGTTTGAATGCGGACCATTATGAGGAGAGAGCTGCTGCAGGTAGAGAGGATCCATGAGAGGTGAGGAGACCAACAGCTCTGAATAATGTCTGATTTTTGGTTTCATTAGAACTAAAATCTGTTATTTAAGGGTGTTAGCAGATTATCATCCCTCTGGACCCTCACTTTGAGGTTATTTCACTTTAAGATGAGTCATTCCGCAGGTAAGCTCAGGTACTGGTGTGGACTGGTTCATGTTGGATTTAAAGTTCAGTTTGAAAACTTCCTCAAGGACTAGATTAGAAACTTTTCAACTACTAAAAAACTAATCCTTTCAGGGAAATGTGGATTAATGTGGTGAAATAATGCTGCCTTTTAAACCCGTTTCACCAGGTTTAAAACTTGTATTTGAGTTAAAAGGAAATACGTCATATCAGTAAATAATTCATGGGGTATTACTGATGGACAGGCGCAGAGAAAAGCCTGATAAATATGCAGGGCTGAGCCCTGACTAAGGACTGGGGACTGGTACAGAAGAGGATGAGGCTCACTGAAAAACCTCTCTGAAGACCACCTCCCAAATCCTGAGATCAAAGTCAGAATCCTGAGATCAAAGTCAGAATCCTGAGATCAAAGTCAGAATCCTGAGATCAAAGTCAGAATCCTCAGATCAAAGTCAGAATCCTGAGATCAAAGTCAGAATCCTGAGATCAAAGTCAGAATCCTCAGATCAAAGTCAGAATCCTGAGATCAAAGTCAGAATCCTGAGAACAAAGTCATAATTCTGAGATCAAAGTCATAATTCTGAGATCAAAGTCAGAATTCTCAGATCAAAGTCAGAATCCTGACATCAAAGTCATAATCCTGATAACAAAGTCATAATTCTGAGATCAAAGTCATAATTCTGAGATCAAAGTCAGAATTCTCAGATCAAAAGTCATAATTCTAAGATCGAAGTCAGAATTCTCAGATCAAAGTCAGAATTCTCAGATCAAAGTCAGAATTCTCAGATCAAAGTCAGAATCCTCAGATCAAAGTCAGAATCCTGAGATCAAAGTCAGAATCCTGAGAACAAAGTCATAATTCTGAGATCAAAGTCATAATTCTGAGATCAAAGTCAGAATTCTCAGATCAAAAGTCATAATTCTAAGATCGAAGTCAGAATTCTAAGATCGAAGTCAGAATTCTCAGATCAAAGTCAGAATTCTCAGATCAAAGTCAGAATTCTCAGATCAAAGTCAGAATCCTCAGATCAAAGTCAGAATTCTCAGATCAAAAGTCATAATTCTAAGATCGAAGTCAGAATTCTCAGATCAAAGTCAGAATCCTCAGATCAAAGTCAGAATTCTCAGATCAAAGTCAGAATTCTCAGATCAAAAGTCATAATTCTAAGATTGAAGTCAGAATCCTCAGATCAAAGTCAGAATTCTCAGATCAAAGTCAGATGTTTACAGAGCTTAACAAATGTATCAGCCCAGCTGTCATCTCTGTCTCAGAGACCATCCAGCATCATGAAGTGTTTTAATGCGGACTCTTTTATTTTCAGTCAGCTCTCCACGTTTTACCATTTTGAACAGGAATGAGGAATTTCAAACTGAATTCACCTTTTTATACCCAAATGTGAGCCGGCTCACTGGGCTTCTCTGAGAAGTCAGAAATTAATCAAGCATAAAATTCAACCACTAAAACTCATTTTTCTGTTCAGGAATGACAGTAAATAACTATAATTTGACATATTAATCAGAAATATTCATGTGCTTTACTATTTTTTCAGTTTTTTTGTAAATCAGCAAATTTGAAAATTCATGGATAACAATAATAATTCTATTTTAGCATTAAAAATATCATTTGGGTTAAAGAGCTTCTACATATTGGTGTATTAACCATTGCAGAAACATCAAAATGATGTTGGTAATTAGCAATGCTGGTAATTTAGGGCAGCTGTGGCAGAAACCTGACTGTGGTTAGGGTTAGGGTGGTCTAATATATTTGTTAAGCACTGTACATCAGCTGATTAAATACTGGTAAAATCCCCCTGTAATACGTAGCTATGAATAGCTGTATTCATTCACCACGGTGACTGTATTTAAGGTCATCATGACTGCACGTGTTATTTAAAATGAATAAGTGATGAAAGTCCCTCCTGTCTCCTCCCCAGGTGAGATGTCTCAGGTGCGGCGGTCAGTGACGGAGGCGATGTGGGCCATGTGTGCGGCCGACTCCATGTCCATGCCGGTCCACTGGTACTACAACATCGACGACATCAGGAGGGACTTTGGCGGCTGGATCTCAGGCTTCAACTCTCCCCGAAGCAGACATCCATCCAGCATCCTCAGTCTGTCCAACACCGGTGGGAAACCTCTGCCTGGAAACTTCTGGAAAGTCCTGCTCCGTCATCATGTGACTGTAGCGTTAACATGCTTTCTGATCTTCCTGTTTCAGCCGGCAGCGGTCGGACCAGCTGGTCTTCAGGCGCCAAGCGGCCCGACGTGGTTGGAAACGTGATCCTTCACGACAAACTAAACCTGTGGAAGTCTTCCAACGGCACGGTCCACTACCACCAAGGTGAAGACCCCCACCTGAAACAGTGAAACCACAGAGAAGTGGAGCTAAAGGAGCTAATCTCTGTGTGTTCTGTGTTTTCAGGTCTTCAGTCTGGCGATAACACCCTCAACGTGCTCTGTTCTTTACGAGTGCTGCGTTCGCTGGTCTCAGGACATTTCAGTGACGTCTCCCAGCCTGATGCTCGGGCCGCCGTGCTCTCAGACTACATTCAGTTCCTGACAACCCCCGGCACGCACCGCGATACCTACGCCGAGTCCTTCCACCGCTCGTTCTTCGCTGACTGGCAGGACAGGAGGCCGACGGCGCCACGAGAGGTAGATGGAGCGGTGGAGGAACCACACTGCTGCTCTGACTCTGTTCTTAATCTCCTCTTTTTGTTCTTAGGTTCTGGAGTTTGCAGAAAAACGCTCCTTAAAAAAGATGAGCTCCTCCGTCCCAGACAGTCAGCTGGACGCCATCGGCTGCCTTCCCATGATCCTCCCCTTCGTCCTGCTGTCGGCCTCGGCCAATGAGGAGCAAGCTGTGAGTGGAGAGTGTTTTCATTTTATTGATTGTTGTCTTATCGATGTCAGAGTAAAAATGTAAAAATGAGTACCTAACCCCTCAGAGTCCTCCATCTGTGGACTACATGGTCCTGTTGATCAGTTAGGGTCCAAATCTCCACATTTCAGCACAAACCATCTAAATTATACATTTTGTTAACTTCCCTACTAGCAGCCCCACTGCCAAGATTCACACACTCCAATCAGAGAAATCACTAGAGGATTGTGGGGAATGTAGTACTGTTGACCCGGATCATGAATAAATCACGTTTTTCTTTAAACGTGAAATAGTGTCTCCTCCATGCCCCTCTATCCTGGTTTCTCCCTCAGCTAGCTCATGGTAAGTCTACCTGGAATGGTTCTGACATTCTGGCTAATAATCACGTCTAAAAGCAGCATAGACTGAATGATGTAGTGGCTGATTAGGGACAGTAGGGAGGAGGGAGTGGGCGTGGCTAATTCACCCTTCCTCCCAGCATTTATGACATCATAAAGCCATTAAAGACACATGACATCATCAAGGCATTCATTAAAGTTCCTGGGTTAATGGATCTCAGATTAACTCTGAGTTTAGTTACTCTATAAATCAAACTCTGGCTTTAGTTACTCTATAAATCAAACTCTGGTTTTAGTTACTCTATAAATCAAACTCTGGCTTTAGTTACTCTATAAATCAAACTCTGGCTTTAGTTACTCTATAAATCAAACTCTGGCTTTAGTTACTCTATAAATCAAACTCTGGCTTTAGTTACTCTATAAATCAAACTCTGGCTTTAGTTACTCTATAAATCAAACTCTGGCTTTAGTTACTCTAGAAATCAAACTCTGGCTTTAGTTACTCTATAAATCAAACTCTGGCTTTAGTTACTCTATAAATCAAACTCTGGCTTTAGTTACTCTATAAATCAAACTCTGGCTTTAGTTACTCTAGAAATCAAACTCTGGCTTTAGTTACTCTATAAATCAAACTCTGGCTTTAGTTACTCTATAAATCAAACTCTGGCTTTAGTTACTCTATAAATCAAACTCTGGCTTTAGTTACTCTATAAATCAAACTCTGGCTTTAGTTACTCTATGAATCAAACTCTGGCTTTAGTTACTCTATAAATCAAACTCTGTCTTTAGTTACTCTATAAATCAAACTCTGGCTTCAGTTACTCTATAAATCAAACTCTGGCTTTAGTTACTCTAGAAATCAAACTCTGGCTTCAGTTACTCTATGAATCAAACTCTGGCTTTAGTTACTCTATAAATCAAACTCTGGCTTTAGTTACTCTATAAATCAAACTCTGTCTTTAGTTACTCTATAAATCAAACTCTGTCTTCAGTTACTCTGATGATCAAACTCTGGCTTTAGTTACTCTTTAAATCAAACCCTGGCTTTAGTTACTCTTTAAATCAAACCCTGGCTTTAGTTACTCTTTAAATCAAACCCTGGCTTTAGTTACTCTAGAAATCAAACTCTGGCTTTAGTTACTCTAGAAATCAAACTCTGGCTTTAGTTACTCTATAAATCAAACTTTGGCTTTAGTTACTCTATAAATCAAACTCTGGCTTTAGTTACTCTATAAATCAAACTCTGGCTTTAGTTACTCTATGAATAAAACTCTGGCTTTAGTTACTCTATAAATCAAACTCTGGCTTCAGTTACTCTATAAATCAAACTCCGGCTTTAGTTACTCTATGAATCAAACTCTGGCTTCAGTTACTCTATGAATCAAACTCTGGCTTTAGTTACTCTATAAATCAAACTCTGGCTTTAGTTGCTCTATAAATCAAACTCTGGCTTTAGTTACTCTATAAATCAAACTCTGGCTATAGTTACTCTGATGATCAAACTCTGTCTTTAGTTACTCTATAAATCAAACTCTGGCTTTAGTTACTCTATAAATCAAACTCTGTCTTTAGTTACTCTATAAATCAAAGTCTGGCTTTAGTTACTCTATGAATCAAACTCTGGCTTTAGTTACTCCATAAATCAAACTCTGGCTTTAGTTACTCTATGAATTTAACTCTGGCTTTAGTTACTCTGATGATCAAACTCTGGCTTTAGTTACTCTATAAATCAAACTCTGGCTTAAGTTACTCTATAAATCAAACTCTGGCTTTAGTTATTCTATAAATCAAACTCTGGCTTTAGTTACTCTATAAATCAAACTCTGTCTTTAGTTACTCTGATGATCAAACTCTGGCTTTAGTTAATCTATAAATCAAACTCTGTCTTTAGTTACTCTGATGATCAAACTCTGGCTTTAGTTAATCTATAAATCAAACTCTGGCTTTAGTTACTCTATAAATAGAACTCTGTCTTTAGTTACTCTAGAAATCAAACTCTGGCTTTAGTTACTCTAGAAATCAAACTCTGGCTTCAGTTACTCTATAAATCAAACTCTGGCTTTAGTTACTCTATGAATCAAACTCTGGCTTTAGTTACTCTATAAATCAAACTCTGGCTTTAGTTACTCTGATGATCAAACTCTGGCTTTAGTTACTCTATAAATCAAACTCTGGCTTTAGTTACTCTATAAATCAAACTCTGGCTTTAGTTACTCTATAAATCAAACTCTGGCTTTAGTTACTCTATTAATCAAACTCTGGCTTCAGTTACTCTGATGATCAAACTCTGGCTTTAGTTACTCTATAAATCAAACTCTGGCTTTAGTTACTCTATAAATCAAACTCTGGCTTTAGTTACTCTATAAATCAAACTCTGGCTTTAGTTACTCTATAAATCAAACTCTGGCTTTAGTTACTCTATGAATCAAACTCTGGCTTTAGTTACTCTATAAATCAAACTCTGGCTTTAGTTACTCTATAAATCAAACTCTGGCTTCAGTTACTCTATAAATCAAACTCTGGCTTTAGTTACTCTATAAATCAAACTCTGGCTTTAGTTACTCTATAAATCAAACTCTGGCTTTAGTTACTCTATAACTCAAACTCTGGCTTTAGTTACTCTATAAATCAAACTCTGGCTTTAGTTACTCTATAAATCAAACTCTGGCTTTAGTTACTCTGATGATCAAACTCTGTCTTTAGTTACTCTATAAATCAAACTCTGGCTTCAGTTACTCTATAAATCAAACTCTGGCTTTAGTTACTCTATGAATCAAACTCTGGCTTTAGTTACTCTATAAATCAAACTCTGGCTTTAGTTACTCTATAAATCAAACTCTGGCTTTAGTTACTCTATAAATCAAACTCTGGCTTTAGTTACTCTATAACTCAAACTCTGTCTTCAGTCACTCTACAACTTCTTGTTAATCTATTTTGAAAAGAATCATGTTAATATCAAATCAGTGATTGATGCCATTCAGAGAAATCATAATCAGACTCCAGAAGTTGTAAAAGAATGTTCAAAGCCAATTCAAATGTGGACTATGCTAATATAAAACTGTGTTAAATCATTCTTGTCGTACAGTCCTATTGTAGATCATGTTGTCATCTTGGTAAAACTTCATCTTTGTTCTCAGGTTTCAGCCGCTGTAGAGTTCGTGAAGCTCACCCACCCCCATCCCAAGGTGTCCGAGTACGTGTCCATCTACAGCCGGGCGCTCCACGCCGTGCTGGGCGGGGCCAGCATTCGTCAGCAGGCCGAGCACGCTCTGAGGAGGCTGGACACCTGGGACACCTGCCAGAGCTACAGCCGTAAGGCGGCCAGGTACGACAGGAGGACACCTGGGAGCAGAGGACGTAGAAAAATGACAGTGAAAGCTTCCAAACGGCCGATAATGATCATAGTCTGAACAAGAACAGAGCAGGGCTGGCTCTAGGAGATAATTTCAGTATTAATGTGTTTGTGTTGTAGGTTCCCGCTAAAATCTGAGGAGCGTCTGAAGGTCCACCAGAGCGCCGTGAACTACCTGGGGCTGGCCTGCTACACTAAAGGTTCAAATCCAGACTAACTCACCCTTTATCTCACACCTCAGTAATACAAACAATAATGAACTCTATCCCTGTGAACCCTAGGAGCTCTGTCCAGCATGTTCTATCTCGCCTATGAGTTTCACGATGACCCCAAAGGAGGAATCCTGGCCAACACCAACTGTGGAGGTTAGTGGAGACACTGAGTTACGCACTTTACACTTCTGGATGAGAAGATCAAAGTCAAAAGTCTGAAATCAAAGTCAGAATTCTCAGCTCAAAGTCAGAATTCTCAGATCAAAGTCAGAGTTATGAGATCAAAGCCAGAATTCTCACATCAAAGTCAGAATTCATATATCAAAGTCAGAATTCTCAGATCAAAGTCAGAATTCTCAGATCAAAGTCAGAATTCATATATCAAAGTCAGAATTCTCAGGTCAAAGTCAGAATTCTCAGATCAAAGTCAGAGTTATGAGATCAAAGCCAGAATTCTCACATCAAAGTCAGAATTCATATATCAAAGTCAGAATTCTCAGATCAAAGTCAGAATTCTCAGATCAAAGTCAGAATTCATATATCAAAGTCAGAATTCTCAGGTCAAAGTCAGAATTCTCACATCAAAGTCAGAATTCATATATCAAAGTCAGAATTCTCAGATCAAAGTCAGAATTCTCAGATCAAAGTCAGAATTCATATATCAAAGTCAGAATTCTCAGCTCAAAGTCAGAATTCTCAGATCAAAGTCAGAATTCTCAGATCAAAGTCAGAATTCATATATCAAAGTCAGAATTCTCAGATCAAAGTCAGAATTCTCAGATCAAAGTCAGAATTCATACATCAAAGTCAGAATTCTCAGATCAAAGTTAGAATTCATATATTTCAAAGTCAGTCATCCTGGACTTCTTGTCAGGTTTGTCGCTTCCATATTTAAGCGCTGACTCCAGCTCTGTCTCTTTTATCGTCTCCAGGTGAGAACTGTAACCGGGGAACGGCGCTGGGGGCCCTGCTGGGGGCCGGGGGGTCATACTGCGGTGCCGTCATCCCACAGGAGTGGAAGGACAACCTCAGGGACGCTCAGGAGTTCATCCCAGACATCCTGAAGGAGCTGCAGTTAGTGTAGCATCGCCCCCTGGTGGAACGGAGGGAAATACTGTGTGTCTTCCTGTTTACAAACACAACAATGGAACTAAGCTTTTTATTGATTATCATTGGTTTATTTAATTTATGATGATGTGTTTTCCTTCATTAACGTTTTCTTGGACTTTACATTAAAGAATCACAAGGCTGAAAGCTAAATACACTTAAAGGGATTGAAGCTTTAATATTCAAGAACTGATACAGACTGAAATATCTATTTATGATTTATTATTCTAAATATGAAGCATCAGCAAACCTCTGAAGAACAAAACTACATGTAGCTGCTCCTATGGAAAATAAAGTGAAATAAATGCTGATGTCTTGGTTGTGGACTTTCTCTTGTGTAGTGTGATGAATCAGCACAACTTTTGAGTCTAAATAACCAGATAACAAATCAGTATGGCCACAGAGGTGTTTGGTATCGACTCTCATCAACATATGACATTGATAACTGTCATTTTAACCTAGCTCATTTTGAAGGAACACTGCAGATTAAAAATACACATATTAGGGTAATGGCATGGTGCAGATTGGCGATTGAAAAACGAAGGGACAAAGGCCCCAACATCCCCAGCTTCACCAACATTCCACCACTGCCTTTTGCATGCAGGCCAGTCTAGACCCAGTGGGGTTCAAGTCTGCAGGGGCTCCAGCAGAGGGCACCCAAGTTGCACAAAGAACCAGCACATTGGCAGTTTGAGCATCGGGCAAAGGTAGGAAGAGCCAGGGCCTCAAGATGAAGAGGCTGGAAGTGCATCTAGAATCACTTTACTTATGAGAACTTGTGTTTTTGATGTAATTAAGGAGCAAAAGTGAATAAAATAGCATCAAAATAGAGTTTGATTTTCCTATAATGTCCCTGTGGAGGAGCCCTGGCTTCAACATCAAGGTCAGGCCCCTCAAAAATCCCCCAGCTGTCTCCATGTCAGTCTAACGATAGTAGATAGTAGATAGATCTCTACAGACTGGAACAATGACCTGGTGGATTAAACAGATCAATAAATCCAAATGTCTGATTAGAGTCAAAAGAACAGAAATGTCACCAATAGTGAGTATCTGTTTTATTTTTCTAACTTCCACCTGGACCAGAGATGTGTTCAGATATTAGAGTCTGAGCTCTGCAGAGGACTGTGGAACATTAGGGGATTTAGATTTAAAATCTGGGACTGTCCTGTAGATCTCTGGATTAGGGACCTGAGAGGAGATGTTGCAGAATATTTGGGTCACTTACTGTGATTGCTTTTAGATGGATAGAAAAGGGCCAAGAATTTGTCTGGGGCCTCCAAATTACAAAACTTGGTGAGACATAGAAGAGCCTGCAAGTGAAGGGCAAGGGTGGAATGTTTTATGAGCTTAAAATCATCATCTTCAAAGGCAGAGAACAGAATGTTTAATCAGCTTTGATGACATCATCATCAAAGCAGGAACAGAATGTTTTTCAGCTTTGATGACATCATCTTCAAAGGCAGAGAACAGAATGTTTAATCAGCTTTGATGACATCATCTTCAAAGGCAGAGAACAGAATGTTTAATCAGCTTTGATGACATCATCTTCAAAGGCAGAGAACAGAATGTTTAATCAGCTTTGGTGACATCATCTTCAAAGGTAGAGAACAGAATGTTTTATCAGGTTTGATGACATCATCTTCAAAGGCAGAGAACAGAATGTTTAATCAGCTTTGATGACATCATCTTCAAAGGCAGAGAACAGAATGTTTAATCAGCTTTGGTGACATCATCTTCAAAGGTAGAGAACAGAATGTTTTATCAGGTTTGATGACATCATCTTCAAAGGGAGAGAACAGAACATTTTATCAGCTTTGATGACATCATCCTCAAAGGCAGAGTAGAATGTTTCATTAGCTATGATGACATCATCTTCAAAGGCAGAGAACAGAATGTTTAATCAGCTTTGATGACATCATCTTCTAAGGCAGAGAACAGAATGTTTAATCAGCTTTGGTGACATCATCTTCAAAGAGAGAGAAGAGAACATTTTATCAGCTTTGATGACATCATCCTCAAAGGCAGAGTAGAATGTTTCATTAGCTATGATGACATCATCTTCAAAGGCAGAGAACAGAATGTTTAATCAGCTTTGATGACATCATCTTCTAAGGCAGAGAAAAGAATGTTTAATCAGCTTTGGTGACATCATCTTCAAAGAGAGAGAGGAGAAGGTTTTTAAAGCTTTGATGACATCATCCTCAAAGGCAGAGTAGAATGTTTCATTAGCTATGATGACATCATCCTCAAAGGCAGAGAAAAGAATGTTTTATTAGCTTTGATGACATCATCTTCAAAGGCAGAGAGGGAATGTTTTATTAGCTTTGATGACATCATCTTCAAAGGCAGAGAGGGAATGTTTTATTAGCTTTGATGACATCATCTTCAAAGGCAGAGAGGGAATGTTTTATTAGCTTTGATGACATCATCTTCAAAGGCAGAGAAAAGAATGTTTCATTAGCTATGATGACATCATCTTCAAAGGCAGAGAACAGAATGTTTAATCAGCTTTGATGACATCATCTTCTAAGGCAGAGAACAGAATGTTTAATCAGCTTTGGTGACATCATCTTCAAAGAGAGAGAAGAGAACATTTTATCAGCTTTGATGACATCATCCTCAAAGGCAGAGTAGAATGTTTCATTAGCTATGATGACATCATCTTCAAAGGCAGAGAACAGAATGTTTAATCAGCTTTGATGACATCATCTTCTAATGCAGAGAACAGAATGTTTAATCAGCTTTGGTGACATCATCTTCAAAGAGAGAGAAGAGAAGGTTTTTAAAGCTTTGATGACATCATCCTCAAAGGCAGAGAAAAGAATGTTTCATTAGCTATGATGACATCATCTTCAAAGGCAGAGAAAAGAATGTTTAATCAGCTTTGATGACATCATCTTCAAAGGGAGAGAAGAGAATGTTTTATCAGCTTTGATGACATCATCTTCAAAGGCAGAGAAAAGAATGTTTTATCAGCTTTGATGACATCATCTTCAAAGGCAGAGAAAAGAATGTTTCATTAGCTATGATGACATCATCTTCAAAGGCAGAGAACAGAATGTTTTATCAGCTATGATGACATCGTCCTCAAAGGCAGAGAACAGAATGTTTTATCAGCTATGATGACATCGTCCTCAAAGGCAGAGAACAGAATGTTTTATCAGCTATGATGACATCGTCCTCAAAGGCAGAGAACAGAATGTTTGATTAGCTATGATGACACCATCTTCAAAGGCAGGGAATAGAATGTTTTAACAGCTTTGATGACATTATCTCCAAAGGTAAGGAACATTGGTGAAGCTTGGGATGTTGGGACCTTTCCTGTCTTTTTCTGCCAAACAGAAATTTGGCAACTTTGGGAATGTTGGGTGGTGCTTCCTAAAGCCTGTGGCTTTCTCCGGGTCATAAAGTGATGAAGGAGAGAACTAAAGTTTGTATTGCATATATGAAATCTCCCGCATGAGCAAAACCAATTGCACAACTCTGACCTACATCATCGGCAGGAAGTCACATTTCTTTCATCAAAGAACTTCCTCCTCATCCTCCTCTTCTCTGAGGTGTTATGTCGTGTTCTGGTGGATTCTGAACACTCTCTGTGTTTTGAAACAACAGAATGTCCGTGTTTTTTCATCATATACCTGAGAAATCATATAAACCAGGGTTTTACAGAAACAGGAGCACTGACCAGCATCACTAGATTGTTGGAAGTTATTGGATAAAGGCAATCATTTTAACCTATCTTTTTTCATCTGGACTGGTACTTTTATGTACTGAGTTAAACATTTTTTTTCATCCATTTGAATTGAAAAACTTTCATTTAAACTGAGGTAACATTTTGGAATATGACAGAGATACATTTTCAGGACAGAACCATAAGAACCCTTAAAAACCTGTGCTTGTCCAGCATGTCTGTGTTAATGTGTATGTGATTGTGATAGGGGGAGAGGGTCGGGTCTGTTTTCGTCTTTCTGACCTTTGATCGGACCAGAACAAACATGGCGTCTCTCAGCAAAGAAGCGAAGAAACTTCTCCTCCTACGACTCCTCATCATGTGTATCCCAGCATGCACTGGGTTCCCCGGAGGTCAGTACTTTGATTCTTCTACTTCTTCTTCTTCTGTTTTCATCCATCCTAGAGATCAGACTTTCTTTATCAGCTTCTCTCTCTCAGTTGTTGTCACTCTGCTCTGAACGTAAGGACGACACGCTAACGTCACATCAGATTTATCTGTTAAAAAGAACAGGAACTCAGTGGTTCTCATTTCTCTTCAACCGTATGTTCAAAATGCTCCAGTAGAGTCATTTTCAGCTGTAATGTTCTCATACAAGCAAAGAAACAAAGAAGTGAACAAACTCTCAGATGTCTGAATCGGCATAGGAATGTTAGATAATGTCTTTTTTTTCAGGCCCAGGGGTTAAAAGACCACAAACTCAACAACCACAATAGTGTTGAGGCTAAAACAGCTTCTTAACAATTCCACCCACTTTCACAAAAGTTGTAAACTATGGCTTTCGATTTGGCAAAGCAAAGGGAAAAACTGCCAATAATCCCTGCTTCACCAACATTCCATCCTCTGCTTTTTAATATGATTTCATCAAAGCTAATATAACGTTCCATGCTCTGCAGGTGAAGATGATGTCATCAGAGCTGATAAAACATTCGATCCTCTGCCACTGAATACGATAAAATGAAAGCGTATAAAACATGCTGTACAATGACATTAAAGATAATAACATCAACACTTATTAAACATTCTGTTCTGACTTGGAAGATGATGTCATAAAAGCTAATAAAACATTCCATACTCTTAATTTTAATATGACATTAATACGACAATTAACATGAATTACAGATATCTACAATTTGAATTCCAGATAGTCAAACATAACTTTTAAATGTTAAAACGGCTTGCCATAGTAATGTTTTATAAGCTTTGATGACATCATCTTCAAAGGAAAGGGTTGGAATGTTTTAAAAGTTTTGATGACATCATCAAAGGAAAGGGTTGGAATGTTTTGTAAGCTTTAATGACATCATTTTCAAAGGCAGAGGACAGAATGTTTTTAAAGCTTTGATGTCATATTAAAATTCAAAAGAGGAAATGTAATCTTAGCTATGATAACATCATCTTCAAAGCAGAGAATGGAATGTTGTATAAGCTTTGACATTATCATCCTCAAACTCAGAGGATGGAATGTTTTGTAAGCTTTGGTGATGTCATATTAAAATTAAGAGAATGGAATGTTTTATTAGCTTTTATGACATCATCTTCAAAGGCAGAGAAAATGGAATGTTTCAGAAGTGTTGATGATATCTTCAAAGTCGGCGTCTGGAATATACTAGTAGCTTTGATGACATCATCCTCCAAGTCAGAGAACAGAATGTTTTATAAGCGTTGATGTTATTATCTTTAAAGTCATTGTACAGCATGTTTTATATGCTTTCATTTTATCATATTCAGCAGCAGAGGATGGAAGGGTTCATGTGAATGGGGTATATCCACAATGTGAATTACGGATATCTGAAAATGAATTGTATATATCTGTAATTCTAATTCTGCCTAGTCAAAATGTAATTAGAGATATCTTGAATTAGAATTACAGATATCTACAATTCATTTTCAGATATCTGTAATTTACATTGTGGATATCTGAAATGACATTGTGAGTATCCGAAATGACATACCCTATTCACATGAATGGCAAAAGTGATGTCATTTTGCCTAGTCAAAATGATGTTGTAGATATCTTAAATGACAGTTTTGGATAGGCAGAATGTATTTTCGGATATCCGAAATGTTCTTTTTGACCAGGCGAAATTGAATTACAGATATCTACAATTTGAATTCCGGATAGTCAAACGTAACTTTTAAATGTTAAAACGGCTTGCCATACATTACCACCCTTTTCCTTTGAAGATGATGTCATCAAAACTTATAAAACATTCCAACCCTTTCCTTTGAAAATGATGATGTCATCAAAGCTTATGAAACATTCCAACCCTTTCCTTTGAAGATGATGTCATCAAAGCTTAAAAACATTCCAACCCTTTCCCTTAGTGATGATGTCATCAAAGCTTATAAAACATTCCAACCCTTTCCCTTAGTGATGATGTCATCAAAGCTTATAAAACATTCCAACCCTTTCCCTTAGTGATGATGTCATCAAAGCTTATAAATATGTGGCTAGCCAAAGGCAAAAATCTCTGGATCCTTGGCCTACTAATGTTTGAAATGTTTTCCCTGATGAATAATTCCACATCATTTGAAGTCTAAACTATGCTCATAAACTGGGTTACATGTTAACACGAGGCTCTTCTTCATTTCTTATTTCCCTTCTGTTGTCTGTGTGCCTGTGCAGTGACTGTTAGCCAGCCAGAGGCGAGTGTTTTCCTGCGCCGCACTCGTCGGGCGAACACCTTGTTTGAGGAGCTGAAGAGAGGAAACATAGAGCGGGAGTGTATAGAGGAGAAATGTTCCTACGAGGAGGCGAGGGAGATCTTTCCCCTGCCACAGCAACTGGTCTGTTCAGAGTCACTCAACTTTACTGACATTTACAAATGCTCAAGTCTCTGTATCTAATCCAGTTTGCTTCTGTGTGCAGGAGGCCTTCTGGAGGAAATACACAGGTTTGGAACTCAATACAGCAGGTTTTTTTTCACAAAGGGCTGGGGTGATAGGTTGAGTTTTTGAGATCTGGTTCACAAATGTTCTATGAACGAAGTAAAGGCCATTCTTGTAGTTTAGAATTCTGACTTTATCCTGACTTTAATCTCAGAATCCTGACTTAATCCTGACTTTAGTCTCAAATTCTGACTTTGATCTCAGAATTCTGACTTTGATCTAAGAATTCTGACTTTGGTCTCATAATCCTGACTTTGGTCTCAGAATTCTGATTTTGATATCAGAAATCTGACTTTGATCTCATAATCCTGACTTTAATCTTAGGATTTGACCTTTATCTTAGAATCCTGACTTTATCCTGACTCTCATCTTATAATTCTGACTTTGATCTCAGAATTCTGACTTTGATGTCATTCTACCATTCCATTCCAACATTACGTTACATTCCACCATTCCATTCCATTTTCCCATTTCTTTTCCATTCCACCATTACATTACATTCAACCATTTCATCAACCATTCCATTCCATCATTCCATTCCAGCATTCCATTCCATTCTACCCTTGAATTCTACCATTCCATTCCAACATTCCAATCTACCATTCCATTCCTTTTTACCATTAACTTTCCACCATTCCATTCTATTCTACCATTCCATTCCATTCTACCATTACAATCCACAATTCCATTCCATTACATCATTGGATTCTATTCCATTCCTCCATTCCATTTTACCATTCCATTCTTCTATTCCATTCCATTCTACCATTTTATTAAACCATTCCATTCCATTCTCTTTTCCATTCCATTCCATTCTACCATTTTATTAAACCATTCCATTCCATTCTCTTTTCCATTCCATTCCATTCTACCATTTCATTCCATTCTATTCCACCATTCCATTTCACCATTCCATTCTATTCTACCATTCCATTCTACCTTTCTATTCCATTCTACTGTCCCTTTCCATTCTAGCATTCATTCAAACATTCCATTCTATTGTTACATTCCATTCCATTCTATTCTACAATTCCATTCCATTCTACCATTACAATCCACAATTCCATTCCATTACATCATTGGATTCTATTCCATTCCTCCATTCCATTTTACCATTCCATTCTTCTATTCCATTCCATTCTACCATTTTATTAAACCATTCCATTCCATTCTCTTTTCCATTCCATTCCATTCTACCATTTTATTAAACCATTCCATTCCATTCTCTTTTCCATTCCATTCCATTCTACCATTTCATTCCATTCTATTCCACCATTCCATTTCACCATTCCATTCTATTCTACCATTCCATTCTACCTTTCTATTCCATTCTACTGTCCCTTTCCATTCTAGCATTCATTCAAACATTCCATTCTATTGTTACATTCCATTCCATTCTATTCTACAATTCCATTTCACCATTCCATCCCATTCTACCATTCCATTCTACATTCCATTTCAATCTAGCATCCCTTTCCATCCCACCATTCCAATCCATTCCATTGCCTTAGTCCAGTCTCAGTGAAATCAGGATCTTCATCAGGGCGTTTTGTTTGCAGCTGTGGATCACTGTCGCTCTTCTCCCTGTAAAAACGGGGCGACCTGCACCGGCCATGACAACACCTACACCTGCAAGTGTCGGCCTGGTTTCCACGGTCTACACTGTGAGAAAGGTGCAGTCCCAGCAGAGACGTTTCTTTCCAGACGTGCGCTCTGAGTCGCTGTAGTGATGAACTCATTTGTCGTTTTTTCTTTGTGCAGCTCGTCTTTCTCCCAGAGGTTGCCGCACCAAAAATGGAGGATGTGATCAGTTCTGCAGAGAGTTTCCAGATCGTTCTCATGTTTGTTTCTGTGCTAAGGGCTACCGTCTGGACCGGGACAACAGCACCTGTCTGCCTCAAGGTCAGCTCTCCAAAGGGACGGGGATTCACAGGAACCAGATACCCTTAACCTTTATATCTGATTGGGTCAGTCAGGTACAGAGTGGTAGTCCTTGATGCTTTATAACGCAGAGGGACTACATCCATGTTGTACACAGACCGTGACAGCAACCTTCAGAAAACAAACCAGCAATAGCCACATGAACCCCAGGCCAACGGCTGACAAAAGCAACAGCTCCTCTCTAAAGCTGATGAAGCAGCCAGCACAATAACCAGCCGCATGGACAGCCATGTTTCAGAGATGCTAGTGCTTTAGTGTAAATGTCCAGAACTGCGCTCACTGCACCTAAACCTTTGGCACCGACCTGAAAACACCCCCCTGTTCTCAGACAGCTTGTTTCTGTCCTCTCTCTCAGACCGTGTTCCATGTGGGCGAACCCAGGTGACCCACGTTGTTACCCCGAGGGTCGTCAGTGGGACTGTCTGCCCCAAAGGACTCTGTCCATGGCAGGTAAGATGGCCGCCAGGATTCAGGCGCATAATGTTCTCATAGATGTGGATTTACATGTTCAACATGACACCAGGATTCCTCTTAGTGCGCAGTGTCTTCAGCAAACTGGACGGTGGTTCAATGCTCGCTCTCTTTTCAGGCTCTGCTGACAGAGAAAAACCATTTCACCTGTGGAGCCATCGTCCTGTCCGATCAGTGGTTCCTAACCGCTGCTCACTGCGTGTGGAGTAGACCGGAGAGCTGGCTCAACGTTAGTGTGGGTGAGACTGACTTAAAGAGATATTCACTTTCAGTTCAGAATTAAAGCCTGAAGTCTAAACAGGTCCTTAAAACTCCTCTGACTTTAACCGTTTTATCAAAGCTCACATCACTCAGAGGATTGTCTTTCTGTGGAAGAGGATAAGGGCCAGTAAAGATTCATCAGAACATGAGTTTTAAATTCTGAGGGGGAAAAAAACAGGAGTTCTAAGATCAAAGTGAGGAATCCAAGATCAAAGTAAGGTATCAAAGATCAAAGTCAGGATTCTAAGATCAAAGTCAAGATTCTAAGATCAAAGTCAGGATTCTAAGATCAAAGTCAGGATTCTAAGATCAAAGTGAGGAATCCAAGATCAAAGTAAGGTATCAAAGATCAAAGTCAGGATTCTAGGATCAAAGTAAGGTATCAAAGATCAAAGTCAGGATTCTAAGATCAAAGTCAAGATTCTAAGATCAAAGTCAGGATTCTAAGATCAAAGTCAGGATTCTAAGATCAAAGTGAGGAATCCAAGATCAAAGTAAGGTATCAAAGATCAAAGTCAGGATTCTAGGATCAAAGTAAGGTATCAAAGATCAAAGTCAGGATTCTAAGATCAAAGTCAAGATTCTAAGATCAAAGTCAGGATTCTAAGATCAAAGTGAGGAATCCAAGATCAAAGTAAGGTATCAAAGATCAAAGTCAGGATTCTAAGATCAAAGTCAGGATTCTAAGATCAAAGTCAGCATTCTAGGATCAAAGTCAGGATTCTAAGATCAAAGTCAGGATTCTAAGATCAAAGTCAGGATTCTAAGATCAAAGTCAGGATTCTAAGATCAAAGTCAGGATTCTAAGATCAAAGTCAGGATTCTAAGATCAAAGTCAGGATTCTAAGATCAAAGTCAGGATTCTAAGATCAAAGTCAGGATTCTAAGATCAAAGTCAGGATTCTAAGATCAAAGTCAGGATTCTAAGATCAAAGTCAAGATTCTAAGATCAAAGTCAGGATTCTAAGATCAAAGTCAGGATTCTAAGATCAAAGTCAGGATTCTAAGATCAAAGTCAAGATTCTAAGATCAAAGTCAGGATTCTAAGATCAAAGTCAAGATTCTAAGATCAAAGTCAGGATTCTAAGATCAAAGTCAGGATTTAAAGATCAAAGTCAGGATTTAAAGATCAAAGTCAGGATTCTAAGATCAAAGTCAGGATTCTAAGATCAAAGTCAGGATTCTAAGATCAAAGTCAGGATTCTAAGATCAAAGTCAAGATTCTAAGATCAAAGTCAGGATTCTAAGATCAAAGTCAGGATTCTAAGATCAAAGTGAGGAATCCAAGATCAAAGTAAGGTATCAAAGATCAAAGTCAGGATTCTAGGATCAAAGTAAGGTATCAAAGATCAAAGTCAGGATTCTAGGATCAAAGTAAGGTATCAAAGATCAAAGTCAGGATTCTAAGATCAAAGTCAAGATTCTAAGATCAAAGTCAGGATTCTAAGATCAAAGTCAGGATTCTAAGATCAAAGTGAGGAATCCAAGATCAAAGTAAGGTATCAAAGATCAAAGTCAGGATTCTAGGATCAAAGTAAGGTATCAAAGATCAAAGTCAGGATTCTAAGATCAAAGTCAAGATTCTAAGATCAAAGTCAGGATTCTAAGATCAAAGTCAGGATTCTAAGATCAAAGTGAGGAATCCAAGATCAAAGTAAGGTATCAAAGATCAAAGTCAGGATTCTAAGATCAAAGTCAGGATTCTAAGATCAAAGTCAGCATTCTAGGATCAAAGTCAGGATTCTAAGATCAAAGTCAGGATTCTAAGATCAAAGTCAGGATTCTAAGATCAAAGTCAGGATTCTAAGATCAAAGTCAAGATTCTAAGATCAAAGTCAGGATTCTAAGATCAAAGTCAGGCTTCTAAGATCAAAGTCAGGATTCTAAGATCAAAGTCAGGATTCTAAGATCAAAGTCAAGATTCTAAGATCAAAGTCAGGATTCTAAGATCAAAGTCAGGATTCTAAGATCAAAGTCAAGATTCTAAGATCAAAGTCAGGATTCTAAGATCAAAGTCAGGATTCTAAGATCAAAGTCAGGATTCTAAGATCAAAGTCAAGATTCTAAGATCAAAGTCAGGATTCTAAGATCAAAGTCAAGATTCTAAGATCAAAGTCAGGATTCTAAGATCAAAGTCAGGATTTAAAGATCAAAGTCAGGATTTAAAGATCAAAGTCAGGATTCTAAGATCAAAGTCAGGATTCTAAGATCAAAGTCAGGATTCTAAGATCAAAGTCAGGATTCTAAGATCAAAGTCAAGATTCTAAGATCAAAGTCAGGATTCTAAGATCAAAGTCAGGATTCTAAGATCAAAGTGAGGAATCCAAGATCAAAGTAAGGTATCAAAGATCAAAGTCAGGATTCTAGGATCAAAGTAAGGTATCAAAGATCAAAGTCAGGATTCTAGGATCAAAGTAAGGTATCAAAGATCAAAGTCAGGATTCTAAGATCAAAGTCAAGATTCTAAGATCAAAGTCAGGATTCTAAGATCAAAGTCAGGATTCTAAGATCAAAGTGAGGAATCCAAGATCAAAGTAAGGTATCAAAGATCAAAGTCAGGATTCTAGGATCAAAGTAAGGTATCAAAGATCAAAGTCAGGATTCTAAGATCAAAGTCAAGATTCTAAGATCAAAGTCAGGATTCTAAGATCAAAGTCAGGATTCTAAGATCAAAGTGAGGAATCCAAGATCAAAGTAAGGTATCAAAGATCAAAGTCAGGATTCTAAGATCAAAGTCAGGATTCTAAGATCAAAGTCAGGATTCTAGGATCAAAGTCAGGATTCTAAGATCAAAGTCAGGATTCTAAGATCAAAGTCAGGATTCTAAGATCAAAGTCAGGATTCTAAGATCAAAGTCAGGATTCTAAGATCAAAGTCAAGATTCTAAGATCAAAGTCAGGATTCTAAGATCAAAGTCAGGCTTCTAAGATCAAAGTCAGGATTCTAAGATCAAAGTCAGGATTCTAAGATCAAAGTCAAGATTCTAAGATCAAAGTCAGGATTCTAAGATCAAAGTCAGGATTCTAAGATCAAAGTCAGGATTCTAAGATCAAAGTCAGGATTCTAAGATCAAAGTCAGGATTCTAAGATCAAAGTCAAGATTCTAAGATCAAAGTCAGGATTCTAAGATCAAAGTCAGGATTCTAAGATCAAAGTCAAGATTCTAAGATCAAAGTCAGGATTCTAAGATCAAAGTCAGGATTGTAAGATCAAAGTCAGGATTGTAAGATCAAAGTCAGGATTCTAAGATCAAAGTCAAGATTCTAAGATCAAAGTCAGGATTCTAAGATCAAAGTCAGGATTCTAAGATCAAAGTCAGGATTTAAAGATCAAAGTTAGGATTCTAAGATCAAAGTCAGGATTCTAAGATCAAAGTCAGGATTCTAAGATCAAAGTCAGGATTCTAAGATCAAAGTCAGGATTCTAAGATCAAAGTCAAGATTCTAAGATCAAAGTCAGGATTCTAAGATCAAAGTCAGGATTCTAAGATCAAAGTCAGGATTCTAAGATCAAAGTCAGGATTCTAAGATCAAAGTCAGGATTCTAAGATCAAAGTCAGGATTCTAAGATCAAAGTCAGGATTCTAAGATCAAAGTCAGGATTCTAAGATCAAAGTCAGGATTGTAAGATCAAAGTCAGGATTCTAAGATCAAAGTCAAGATTCTAAGATCAAAGTCAGGATTGTAAGATCAAAGTCAGGATTCTAAGATCAAAGTCAAGATTCTAAGATCAAAGTCAGGATTCTAAGATCAAAGTCAAGATTCTAAGATCAAAGTCAGGATTCTAAGATCAAAGTCAGGATTCTAAGATCAAAGTCAGGATTTAAAGATCAAAGTTAGGATTCTAAGATCAAAGTCAGGATTCTAAGATCAAAGTCAGGATTCTAAGATCAAAGTCAGGATTCTAAGATCAAAGTCAGGATTCTAAGATCAAAGTCAGGATTGTAAGATCAAAGTCAGGATTCTAAGATCAAAGTCAAGATTCTAAGATCAAAGTCAGGATTGTAAGATCAAAGTCAGGATTCTAAGATCAAAGTCAAGATTCTAAGATCAAAGTCAGGATTCTAAGATCAAAGTCAGGATTCTAAGATCAAAGTCAGGATTTAAAGATCAAAGTTAGGATTTAAAGGTTCAACACCATTTTAAGTTTGAAGTCAGTTTCCCTTCACCCCCTCCTTTCTTGACATGAAATGATAAATCTCCTCTCTGTGAAGGGAAACACATGATTGAGCCAGGGGAAGATTCAGAGCAGAGGCGTGCCGTGGTCAAAGTGATCATCCATCACAACTACCACCCCCCCAACACCGACAGTGACATGGCGCTGATGAAGCTGGAGCGGCCTGTCAAACTGGGGCGCTACGTGGTCCCTATCTGCCTCCCTGCCCGGAACAGCACCTTCACCAGAACGCTGGGCGGAATCCGACTCTCTACTGTGTCCGGCTGGGGCCGCCAGTCGCAGTACGGTGTCACGTCCAACGTCCTGCAGAGGGTGGAGCTGCCCAGGGTGCAGCTGCAGGAGTGCCGCCTCCACACGAGGCTCAACATCACCAGGAACATGCTCTGTGCCGGGTACCAGAGCGGAGGACGGGATGCCTGTGAGGGCGACAGCGGCGGCCCGCTGGTGACCAAGTATGGGCAGACCTGGTTCCTGACCGGTGTGGTGAGCTGGGGGAAGGGCTGCGCCCACCAGAACATGTACGGGGTCTACGCCAAGGTCAGCAACTTCCTGGGCTGGATTGAGAACGTCACATCCACCCACTAAGACCGGTCCAGGTCCAAAGCCAGGTCCAGGTCCATGCCGGAGTGTGATGGCTCTGATATAAATAAATGAGGGAGAAGTGAAAAGTTTATTTGGCTGTTAGAAATTCTGTTGATGTTGATTCTTTTAGTGGTTCTTATAAAACAAAAATAAAAACTAATACAAGAAGACGTCTGAGACCTGATGTTTAAAGCACAGACACAGATGTTTTTACTTTTCAGAGTAGGTTCCAGACATCAGAGTTTACTTTGAAGTAACAGATCCACTATCAAGAAACAAGCTCATTCCCAGCTCCCCTTTAAAAACAGGAAACAGAACCCCTGCGGCTTCTTTCAGGCACTTCAGAATAAACTCTGAAGGAACTGAGATGGACAAGATTTTGTTTGTTTTCATTCATGGAATAAATAAAAATAAACGTTCATTTTCTAGCTCATCACTACTTCTGGATCAACAAAGAAAGGTCAAAGGACAAAACAGTGGTGACACAACATTCTTTTGTCACCTGCATCCAGTAAGGCATACAGAAAAAAAGAATGTTACATCACCAGTGGTCAGCTGATTGACCCCCATTTTATGATGGACACAGAAAAACAACGAAGATAAACATTCAGAGATCAAAGTCAGGTTTCAAAGATTAAAGTCATACTTCAAAGATCAAAGCAGGATCCAGAGATCAAAGTCAGGATTAAAAGACTAAAGTCATAATTCTAAGATCAAAGCAGGATCCAGAGATCAAAGTCAGGATTAAAAGACTAAAGTCATAATTCTAAGATCAAAGCAAGATCCAGAGATCAAAGTCAGGAATAAAAGATTAAAGTCATAATTCTAAGATCAAAGCAGGATCCAGAGATCAAAGTCAGGAATAAAAGATTAAAGTCATAATTCTAAGATCAAAGCAGGATCCAGAGATCAAAGTCAGGATTAAAGGACTAAAGTCATAATTCTAAGATCAAAGCAGGATCCAGAGATCAAAGTCAGGAATAAAAGATTAAAGTCATAATTCTAAGATCAAAGCAGGATCCAGAGATCAAAGTCAGGATTAAAAGATTAAAGTCATAATTCTAAGATCAAAGCAGGAATCCAAAATCAAAGCCAGAATCCAAAGATCAAAGTCAGGATTCAAAGGTCAAAAATAGAATTCTAAGATTTCAGTCAGAATTCTCAAATCAAAATCTAAATTCAGAGATCAAATCAGAATCCTTCTGAGACATGTTACATTTATTAAATCAGTGTTCCACAGCTGTGTTTTGGGTCACATGATGCAGCCAGTGTACATCATGGTCATGTGATCAGCAGGGGCGGGGGTCAGACTTTGTACTGTAGGTCTGCAGAGCACATCAGCACCTGAAGTTTCCAAAATCCACCATGTGGCTGAGAATCATCTTCATCTTCATCGTCTTCAACGTCTCTGGCTGCTGCGCCGCCTCAGGTGAGGAAAACAGAGCTAAGATACTGCTGGAGATGAGATTATTATTATTATTATTATTATGAGAGAGTTTTATTAATGTTAGACTGAAGATGAATATAGTCTACAGGCATGTTTGAGACTTCAGAACCCTCACATGTTCAGCAGATTTACTGTTGGAAACGGGGATTTATGGTGTTATAATTACTGCTTGTATGTAGGGCTATTACAGCGCTGATAAAAGGTCCTAGTCAGTGGTTTAATAGAGTCTATGGAGGTCTGTTTGTCATACAGATGAACAAATAACAGCCATCATTATTTAGAGTTTAAGACAAATCTAAGCATCAGACATGAAACACTTCCATTTTAGTGCCGTTAAACAATGTCAGCATTTTGTTTTAGAACTCGTTTCTGGCTCTGTGCTTTTATTTTGAAAGGACAGAGGATAGAGCAGACATTTGGGCCAAAGGGCGGGAACAGCCAACAGAGCCCAACAGGTTGCTCTGTTATATTTCTGCCTATCATCTATTTATAAAGCCCTACATCCCCAGCTTCACCAACACTCCGCCCTCTGACTTTGATGATGTCATCCTTTAAAAATAAAGTGGATAAAACATTCCATTCTGGCAGCACCACTCTACCACCGTCTAAATAGAATATTAGAGTGTCCTTTAAAGGTGTGATTATGACAGCATGAGGGAGAAAAGCGGTTAAAGAGGCACCACTAATCTCTAAGCTGGTAGTTAACAAGCTAGCAGAATACCCATTATTAGAACATAGATCTGTCCCTCATGTTTACTGTCCTTTTATGGCAACTCCAAATAATGCCAACATGTTTGAGCAATTGAGCTCTCTCTATTTTGGTTACAGATTTGACCAAAGAGTGTCAAAATTGCAAAAACAGGTTGACAACATTTGGAAAAGTGGCTAGAACTGGTAAAGACTGAATGTTTCTCATCAGTTCCACCCACTTTTCCAGAAGTTTCCAACCATGGCCTAGTAATTGGTTCTAATGGAGGGAAAAGCCCTAACATCCCAATCTTCACAAACATTCAATCAACTTTGATGATGTCATCATTTAAAGTCTTTGATAAATTTTGGAAAGATGATGTCATTAAAGCTGATAAAACATCCCTGCCTTGCCTTTAAAGATGATGTCATCAGAAGTCAAAAACATTCCATTGTTGACTTAATAGATAGGTAATTAAAGCTCATTAAAGGCTCCATCCTTGCTTTTAAAGATGAAGTCATCAGAGTTCATGAAAGGCTCCATCCTTGCATTTGAAGATGATGTCATTAACATCATAAAACACTCCATCCTTGCCTTAGATGATGATGTCATCAAAATCCATAAATATTCCATCCTTGCATGAAAGATGAAGTAATCAAAGGTTATAAAACATTCCATCTTTGCCTTAGGAGATGATATAATCAAAAGTCATAAACATTCTATCCTTGCCTTTAAAGATGATGTCATCAAAGCTCATTAAAGGCTCCATCCTTGCATGAAAGATGAAGTAATCAAAGGTTATAAAACATTCCCTCTTTGCCTTAGGAGATGATATAATCAAAAGTCATAAACATTCTATCCTTGCCTTTAAAGATGATGTCATCAAAGCTCATTAAAGGCTCCATCCTTGCATTTAAAGATGAAGTAATCAAAGGTTATAAAACATTCCATCCTTGCCTTAGATGATGATGTCATCAAAAGTCATAAACATTCTATCCTTGCCTTTAAAGATGATGTCATCAGAAGTCAAAAACATTCCATTGTTGACTTAATAGACAGGTAATCAAAGCTCATAAAACATTCCATCCTTGTGTGAAAGATGAAGCAATCAAAGCCTATAAAACATTTCATCCTTGCCTTAGATGATGATGTTTTTAAAGCCTATAAAATATTCCATCCTTGCATTTAAAGATGAAGTAGTCAAAGCTTACCAAACATTCCATCCTTGCCTTAGATGATGATGTTTTCAAAGCCTATGAAACATTCCATCCTTGCCTTGGATGACGATGTTTTCAGAGCCTATAAAACATTCAATCCTTGCCTTGGATGATGATGTTTTCAAAGCCTATGAAACATTCCTTTCTTGCCTTGGATGATGATGTTTTCAAAGCCTAAAAAATATTCCATCCTTGCATTTTAAGATGAAGTAGTCAAAGCTTACCAAACATTTCACCCTTGCCTTAGATGATGATGTTTTCAAAGCCTATAAAATATTCCATCCTTGCCTTGGATGATGATGTTTTCAAAGCCTATAAAACATTCAATCCTTGCTGTTTTCATGCTGGTCAGTCTAGCCCACCTGTTGTCATTCCAGTCTGACCAGTACCCAAAGAGCCTATGTTGCATGTTTGGAAGCTATTCATGTTAGAAGGGTGTGGAATAAATGCTTTAAAAATTGCAGGTAAACTCCTGGATATTGTCTAAATTGCACAAAATCGTTGGCAACATTCCAGTACAGAAAAGGAGAAACCTTCTGGTCTACTCTGGTCTTTGATTTTGCCCTGCTGTAATATTTTTAGACCTTTAGTGTCTGTGTTATTACTTGTTGGTCTTGTATTCCATCCTTGCTGTAATGTGAATCAGCTCTCCGCTGATGACGATGATGATGAAGATATTTTCTGTGATCCAGCCTTTGCCTTGTCTGACCTTTTATAACGGTTGCATGGTAGATTAAGTTATTATTATCAGTAGTTTTTAACCAGAGAGAGAGAGAGAGCGGTGTTCATGGCCTTCTTTTCCCTCTGCTGTGTCCTGCAGTGTTTCTGGATCCGGATCGAGCTCATGGGGTCCTGGTGCGGACTCGCCGGTATAACTCGGGCTGGTTGGAGGAGCTGCAGAGGGGGGACCTGAAGAGGGAGTGTCTGGAGGAGAAGTGCACATACGAGGAGGCGCGGGAGGTGTTCGAACACACCGAGACCACGGTCAGACCAGGTTCTTTACCTCAGAGACTAAAGCTGGATCTGAGGACTGACTAATGACCTCTGGTTCTGTTTGTTTCAGAACGAGTTCTGGAAAACGTACAGCCGTAAGTGAACGCACATCCGTGTCACACTACTGTTTAAAGTCATGTGATCTCCTCACCAAGGCTAACGCCCATTCAAATGCAGATACAAAGGCTAATGCTGGTGAAGCTGGGGTGCTGGGCCCAGTTCCACCCAGGTCCCCAAAAGTTGCTAAAGTATTTTTGCAACTTTGATGGCATATTTGGTCGTGTTTTCAACCAAGATGAGAGAGTGTTGTCTAAATTGCAAAAACACATTGGCAACTTTTGGAAAAGTGGGTGGAACTGGTGAGAAATCTTCAATCTTTACCAGTTTCAATCCCTTTTCAAAATGTTGCCAATGTATTTTTGCAATTTAGTCATAATCCTTATTATGTTTTTAACCAAAAGAGTGTTCTTAATGGCACAAACACATTGACAACATTTTCTTATGTGGCTGGAATGTACATGAAGTGAGGTTAATCTTCAATCCTTGCCACTTCCAAACACCTTCCCTTAATGTTGCCAACATATAGTGGCTAGAAAAAGTATGTGAACCCCTAGGCTAATGACTTCTCCAAGAGCTAATTGGAGCCAGGAGTCAGCCAACCTGGAGTCCAATCAGTGTGATGAGATTGGATGTGTTGGTTAAAGCTGCCCTGCCCTATAAAAAACACACCAGTTTTGAATTTGCTGTTCTCAAGAAGCATTGCCTGATGTGAACCATGCCTGGCACAAAAGAGCTCTCAGAAGACCTACGATCAAGAATTGTTGACTTGCATGAAGCTGGAAAGGGTTCCAAAAGTATCTCTAAAGCCTTGATGTTCATGTGTCCACGGTAAGACAGACTGTCTACAAATGGAGAAGGTTCAGCACTGTTGCTACTCTCCCTAGGCGTGGTCGTCCTGTAAAGATGACTGCAAGAGCACAGCACAGAATGCTCAATGAGGTGAAGAAGACTCCTAGAGTGTCAGCTAAAGACTTACAGAAGTCTCTGGCACATGCTAACATTTGTGTTGACAAATCTACAATAAGTAAAACATTAAACAAGAATGGAGTTCATGGGAGGACACCACGGAGGAAGCCACTGCTGTCCAAAAAACACATTGCTGCACATTTGAAGTTTTCAAAAGAGCACCTGGATGTTCCACAGCACTACTGGCAAAATATTCTGTCCATAGATGAAACCAAAACTGAGTTGTTTGGAAGGAACACACAACGCTATGTGTGGAGAAAAAAAGGCACAGCACACCAACATCAAAACCTCATCCCAACTGTGAAATATGGTGGAGGGGCCATCATGGTTTGGGGCTGCTCTGCTGCCTCAGGGCCTGGACGGACTGCTGCCATTGATGGAAAAATGTATTCCCAATTTTATCGAGACATTTTACAGGAAAACTTAAGAGCATCTGTCCACCAACTGAAGCTCAACAGAGGATGGGTGATGCAACAGGACAACGACCCAAAGCATAGAAGTAAATCAACAACAGAATGGCTTCAACAGAAGAAAATACGCCTTCCGGAGCGGCCCAGTCAGAGTCCTGACCTCAACCCAACTGAGATGCTGTGGCATGACCTCAAGAGAGCGATTCACACCAGACATCCCAACAATATTGCTGACCTGAAACAGTTTTGTAAAGAGGAATGGTCCAAAATTCCTCCTGACCGTTGTGCAGGAGGGTCAACCAGTCATTAGCCTAGAGTCAGGCAAACCGTCAGTCCCCACCTGTTCCAGACACTTAGAATGTTGACAACCTATTTTTGCAATTTAGAAATCATCTTTGGTTATTTTCAACTGAAATGGAGAGAGAATGGTCCAAATTGCACAAAGGCGTTGGCAACTTCACTCTGTTTTAGCCAAACAATAGGTCATATAATGATAGGTCAGCTATTCCAAAAGTTGCCAACTTCACCCAGGAAGTTGTATTTGACACGCTCTCTACCCAGTATAGGTGTTGTGATCTGATTTGTGACCTACTCATCTGGTTCCTGCTTCCATTCATTAGCATAAGCCACAGTCTCTGTGATGAAATGACCTTTGACCTCCTGTGTTTCAGTCCCCGACAGTTGCCAGTCAGCTCCCTGTCTGCATGGCGGCAGCTGCCAGCCCCACGGACAGTCCTACTCCTGCAACTGTCTGCCTGGGTTTGAGGGACGCCACTGTGAGCACGGTGAGGAGAATGTTCCACTGTAGTGGACTAACGAAGGTTCTAAAGCACTTCCTGTGAAGACCCGTGAAGGTTCCTCAGGGTTCTGGTCCTGGTCCGTTAGGTTCTCTGGGTACAGAAACACACGACAGTGAAACAAGGCAATACTCACAAATAACAGTACCTAGGGCGGTCAAAACATTTTCATCACCATTAATATCAGCATTTCTGCAGTTAATCGCCATTAATCGCATCCTTTCAAGGGCATTTACAAGTTCCACTTTTTGTCATCTAAAAGTTTTTATGTCATCTTAGATTCTTCTACGATCTTAACTAAAGAACGTTGGAGAAGCTGGGGATGTTGGGGGCCTTTTTCCCTCCATTTTTCCAAACTGAAGGAAACCATCGTTGACAACTTTTTAAAAAGTGGCTGGACCTGGTAGCAAACTAGCAAACCTTCAATCCTCGCCTGGTCCAGACAGTTTTCCAAATCTTTGGTCATGTTTTTACCACAATGGGAGGGCATGGTCAAAATTGATCAAACGCATTGGCAACATTTGGAAAAATGGGTGGAACTGATAAGAAGCATAACATTACCTATCTGTTCCAGCCACTTCACCAAATGTTGCCAATGTAGTTTTGCAATTTTGACCCAGTCATTGGCCTTACTTTTAGCCAAACTGAGAGGGTATGTCTAAATTGCTCACACATGTTGGCAACAATTGGAAAAGTGGGTGGAACTGGTGATAAACCTTTAATTTTGGCCAGTCCTACCCACTTCTCAAATTCTACCAATCTATTTTTGCAATTTCAACATTTTCTTCAGCTTATTTTAACCAAACTGAGAGTGCACAGGCTTAATTGCTCAAACACACTAGAACGTTTAAAAAAGTGAGCGGACCCCCAAGAAACCTTCAATCTTCACCAGATCCACACACTAATATTGCCAACCTACTTGTGCAATGTCATCGTTATCTTTAGCATATTTTAACCAAATGGAGAGTGCACAGGCTAAATTGCTCAAACACACTAGAACATTTAAAAAAGTGTGTGGACCTGGTGAGAAACCTTCAATCTTGGCCAGTTCCACCAACTTTTTAAAATGTTGCCAACTTATTTTTCCTGAGAAGCCGTTATGGTTGGTTGTTCTGAAGCGTGTTAGAGATAGCATAGTCTGACGTGGATGTCTGAGAATCCTCTGAAGTTAAAGACCAGAGGTGTCTATAATGTGTCCAGACTGAGCTCAGATCTGCAGTCTAAATATTTTTACTCTTATGTTGAAAGAATCGAACCCAGAGCACTCGGCAGAGCGAACTAAAGCAGTTTGAAACGTGCCTCCTGTTTTCAGATAACTCCAGCGTCACCGGTCTGTGTCTGAAGGACAACGGAGGCTGTGAGCATTTCTGTGAGGAGGACTACCAGGAACAGACGCTGAACTGCTCGTGTGCAGAAGGCTACGTCCTGAAGGACGACGGTTTGAGCTGTGAACCTGCAGGTGAGGAAGGATCTCTCTACCTGCTGGGACGGGTTTCTCCTGGGCCTGTTTCTGCTGGGATGGGTTTCTGCTGGGCCTGTTTCTGCTGGGACGGGTGTCTGCTGGGATGGGTTTCTGCTGGGACGTGTTTCTGCTGGCACGTGTTTCTGCTGGGATGTGTTTCTGCTGGGACGTGTTTCTGCTGGGACGTGTTTCTGCTGGGACGGGTTTCTGCTGGGATGGGTTTCTGCTGGGCCTGTTTCCACTGGGACGGGTGTCTGCTGGGATGGGTTTCTGCTTGGCCTGTTTCTGCTGGGACGTGTTTCTGCTGGGACGTGTTTCTGCTGGGCCTGTTTCCACTGGGACGGGTGTCTGCTGGGATGGGTTTCTGCTGGGCCTGTTTCTGCTGGGATGGGTTTCTGCTGGGATGGGTTCCTGCTGGGCCTGTTTCTGCTGGGATGGGTTTCTGCTGGGATGGGTTCCTGCTGGGCCTGTTTCTGCTGGGACGGGATTCTGCTGGGATAGGTGTCTGCTGGGCCTGTTTCTGCTGGGCCTGTTTCTCCTGGGACGGGTGTCTGCTGGGATGGGTGTCTGCTGGGATGGGTTTCTGCTTGGCCTCTTTCTGCTGGGATGGGTACTGCTGGGATGGGTTTCTCCTGGGACGGGTTTCTGCAGGGACGGGTTTCTGCTGGGACGGGTGTCTGCTGGGATGGATTTCTGCTGGGATGAGTTTCTGCTGGGATGGGTTTCTGCTTGGCCTGTTTCTGCTGGGATGGGTTTCTGCTGGGCCTGTTTCTGCTGGGACGGGTTTCTGCTGGGCCTGTTTTTGCTGGGACGGGTTTCTGCTGGGCCTGTTTCTCCTGGGATGGGTTTCTGCTGGGCCTGTTTCTGCTGGGACGGGTGTCTGCTGGGATGGGTTTCTGCTGGGACGGGTGTCTGCTGGGATGGGTGTCTGCTGAGATGGGTTTCTGCTGGGCCTGTTTCTGCTGGGACGGTTGTCTGCTGGGAAGGGTTTCTGCTTGGATGAGTTTCTGCTTGGCCTGTTTCTGCTGGGCCTGTTTCTGCTGGGCCTGTTTTTGCTGGGCCTGTTTCTGCTGGGCCTGTTTCTGCTGGGCCTGTTTCTGCTGGGCCTGTTTCTGCTGGGACGGGTTTCTGCTGGGATGGGTTTCTGCTGGGACGGGTTTCTGCTGGGACGGGTGTCTGCTGGGATGGGTTTCTGCTGGGCCTGTTTCTGCTGGGATGGATTTCTGCTGGGATGGGTTTCTGCTGGGACGGGTGTCTGCTGGGATGGGTTTCTGCGGGGCCTGTTTCTGCTGGGCCTGTTTCTGCTGGGACTGTTTCCACTGGGACGGGTGTCTGCTGGGATGGGTTTCTGCTGGGCCTGTTTCTGCTGGGACGGGATTCTGCTGGGATAGGTGTCTGCTGGGCCTGTTTCTGCTGGGCCTGTTTCTCCTGGGACGGTCGTCTGCTGGGATGGGTGTCTGCTGGGATGGGTTTCTGCTTGGCCTCTTTCTGCTGGGATGGGTACTGCTGGGATGGGTTTCTCCTGGGACGGGTTTCTGCAGGGACGGGTTTCTGCTGGGACGGGTGTCTGCTGGGATGGATTTCTGCTGGGATGAGTTTCTGCTGGGATGGGTTTCTGCTTGGCCTCTTTCTGCTGGGATGGGTTTCTCCTGGGATGGGTTTCTGCTGGGCCTGTTTCTGCTGGGACGGGTTTCTGCTGGGCCTGTTTTTGCTGGGACGGGTTTCTGCTGGGCCTGTTTCTGCTGGGATGGGTTTCTGCTGGGCCTGTTTCTGCTGGGACGGGTGTCTGCTGGGATGGGTTTCTGCTGGGCCTGTTTCTGCTGGGACGGGTTTCTGCTGGGCCTGTTTCTGCTGGGACGGGTGTCTGCTGGGATGGGTGTCTGCTGAGATGGGTTTCTGCTGGGCCTGTTTCTGCTGGGACGGTTGTCTGCTGGGAAGGGTTTCTGCTTGGATGAGTTTCTGCTTGGCCTGTTTCTGCTGGGCCTGTTTTTGCTGGGCCTGTTTCTGCTGGGCCTGTTTCTGCTGGGCCTGTTTCTGCTGGGACGGGTTTCTGCTGGGATGGGTTTCTGCTGGGACGGGTTTCTGCTGGGACGGGTGTCTGCTGGGATGGGTTTCTGCTGGGCCTGTTTCTGCTGGGATGGATTTCTGCTGGGATGGGTTTCTGCTGGGACGGGTGTCTGCTGGGATGGGTTTCTGCGGGGCCTGTTTCTGCTGGGCCTGTTTCTGCTGGGCCTGTTTCTGCTGGGACGTGTTTCTGCTGGGATGGGTTTCTGCTGGGACGGGTTTCTGCTGGGACGGGTGTCTGCTGGGATGGGTTTCTGCTGGGCCTGTTTCTGCTGGGCCTGTTTCTGCTGGGCCTGTTTCTGCTGGGATGGGTGTCTGCTGGGATGGGTTTCTGCTGGGATGGGTTTCTGCTGGCACGTGTTTCTGCTGGGATGTGTTTCTGCTGGGACGTGTTTCTGCTGGGACGTGTTTCTGCTGGGACGGGTTTCTGCTGGGATGGGTTTCTGCTTGGCCTGTTTCTGCTGGGACGTGTTTCTGCTGGGACGTGTTTCTGCTGGGCCTGTTTCCACTGGGACGGGTGTCTGCTGGGATGGGTTTCTGCTGGGCCTGTTTCTGCTGGGATGGGTTTCTGCTGGGATGGGTTCCTGCTGGGCCTGTTTCTGCTGGGATGGGTTTCTGCTGGGATGGGTTCCTGCTGGGCCTGTTTCTGCTGGGACGGGATTCTGCTGGGATAGGTGTCTGCTGGGCCTGTTTCTGCTGGGCCTGTTTCTCCTGGGACGGGTGTCTGCTGGGATGGGTGTCTGCTGGGATGGGTTTCTGCTTGGCCTCTTTCTGCTGGGATGGGTACTGCTGGGATGGGTTTCTCCTGGGACGGGTTTCTGCAGGGACGGGTTTCTGCTGGGACGGGTGTCTGCTGGGATGGATTTCTGCTGGGATGAGTTTCTGCTGGGATGGGTTTCTGCTTGGCCTCTTTCTGCTGGGATGGGTTTCTCCTGGGATGGGTTTCTGCTGGGCCTGTTTCTGCTGGGACGGGTTTCTGCTGGGCCTGTTTTTGCTGGGACGGGTTTCTGCTGGGCCTGTTTCTGCTGGGCCTGTTTCTGCTGGGATAGGTGTCTGCTGGGCCTGTTTCTGCTGGGCCTGTTTCTCCTGGGACGGGTGTCTGCTGGGATGGGTGTCTGCTGGGATGGGTTTCTGCTTGGCCTCTTTCTGCTGGGATGGGTACTGCTGGGATGGGTTTCTCCTGGGACGGGTTTCTGCAGGGACGGGTTTCTGCTGGGACGGGTGTCTGCTGGGATGGATTTCTGCTGGGATGAGTTTCTGCTGGGATGGGTTTCTGCTTGGCCTCTTTCTGCTGGGATGGGTTTCTCCTGGGATGGGTTTCTGCTGGGCCTGTTTCTGCTGGGACGGGTTTCTGCTGGGCCTGTTTTTGCTGGGACGGGTTTCTGCTGGGCCTGTTTCTGCTGGGACGGGTGTCTGCTGGGATGGGTTTCTGCTGGGCCTGTTTCTGCTGGGACGGGATTCTGCTGGGATAGGTGTCTGCTGGGCCTGTTTCTGCTGGGCCTGTTTCTCCTGGGACGGGTGTCTGCTGGGATGGGTGTCTGCTGGGATGGGTTTCTGCTTGGCCTCTTTCTGCTGGGATGGGTACTGCTGGGATGGGTTTCTCCTGGGACGGGTTTCTGCAGGGACGGGTTTCTGCTGGGACGGGTGTCTGCTGGGATGGATTTCTGCTGGGATGAGTTTCTGCTGGGATGGGTTTCTGCTGGGCCTGTTTCTGCTGGGACGGGTTTCTGCTGGGCCTGTTTTTGCTGGGACGGGTTTCTGCTGGGCCTGTTTCTGCTGGGACGGGTGTCTGCTGGGATGGGTTTCTGCTGGGCCTGTTTCTGCTGGGACGGGTTTCTGCTGGGCCTGTTGTCTGCTGGGAAGGGTTTCTGCTTGGATGAGTTTCTGCTGGGCCTGTTTCTGCTGGGCCTGTTTTTGCTGGGCCTGTTTCTGCTTGGCCTGTTTCTGCTGGGACGGGTTTCTGCTGGGATGGGTTTCTGCTGGGACGGGTTTCTGCTTTTTAGTTACAAATATGACCAAAAAACATTTCTAAATGACAAAAAATACATTGGCAACATTTGGAAATGTGGCTGGAACAAGCAAATATTGAAGGTTTGCCATGTTTAGTAAGGAACATTGAAAACTGCAAAACATCTTTGTGCAATTTAAACTATATTCTCTCTCTTTATAGTTAAAAATATGATCAAAAACATTTTAAAATGGCACAAATTGGTAACATTTGGAAAACAGACTGGACCAAGCAAAAATGGAAGGTTTGCATCATTCATAGCAAGTTCCAACCACTTTTCAAAATGTTGCCGACATGATTGTGCAATTTAGTCCATATTCTCCCTCTTTTTAGTTACAAATATGATTAAGAATCATTTCTAAATTGCAAAAATACATTGACAACAATTGGAAAAAAGGCTAGAACTGGCATAAATAGAAGGGTTGCGTCATGCATAGCAGGTTCCAACCACTTTCCAAAATGTTGCCAACATGGTTGATCAATATAGACCATGCTCTCTCTTTTTAGTTATAAATGTGACCAAGAAACATTTCTAAATTGCAAAAATACATTGGCAATATTTGGAAAAAAGGCTGGAACTAGCAAAAAGAAAAGTTTTGCTTTTTCCTAGCAATTTCCACCCAATTTTCCAATGTTGCCAACTTGTTTGGACAATTTAGACCATGCTCTCACTAGAGTGGCTACAATGGCATGGCCTACTAACTGGGAAAATGGAAGTCATAAAACCCAGCATGTCGTGTCAGGACAGCAGCTTTTATAAAGTTATATTTTAGGACTAGTGGTCCCAGTATTGACCCCTGCGGGACGCCCCAGGCTTTAAAGTAAACAGAACGGTTTGAAAATGCAGAGTCCTGTTCTCTGAGGTTATTATTTTTTTATTATTATTATTTATTTATTTCAGAATAAAAATAAAGATGTCTACTCCTCCTGTTCATCTTCTAGAGCCGATAGTGTGTGGTACAGTCCCCGTCCTAGAGGCACAGAACAGATCGGAGGAACTGGACTCCCGGGGTCGAATCGTGGGAGGAACAGAGTGTCCCAAAGGGGAATGCCCCTGGCAGGTAAGATTGTGTTAAAGGGCCAGTTCACCTTAACTGAGGAGCATGTGTGCTGTTTGATCAAAGTGCTTTACATGACTCTGCTAAAAATAGTGGTCTGGAAACTCCGGCATGGACAGACATCTAACATTGCTCAGTCCTGAACATTCTGCTACGTCAGCCCTGTGGTGAAACTGTGTGACTGTTGAACTGTCTGCCAGGTTTTGCTGCTCTATAAAGGAAAAGGTTTCTGTGGAGGAGTGATCATAAAACCACTCTGGATCCTCACGGCGTCTCACTGCCTGGACGACTACCAGGCTCAGTTCCTGCAGGTGGTTGCAGGTACGAATCCCTACATCACATGAAATCTGCCTGTAGCCGTTAAGAAACAGAAACCTCCTGTTGTCACTCTATGAATGAACTCAGTGAGCTTCTTTACAGGAAATCAGGAGAGTGAGCTAGACTGGTAGAGATATTTACAGTTTTACGTAGACATGGACGATTAAGAGTTCACTTTAAAAATCAAGAATAACATCAACAAAGTTTTATGTTTCAAACAGAGGCGGAGTTTTTTTAAATCCCTCTTTTTTATAATATTGCCAAGAAAAAAATCAGAGTTCTTACTGAAGAGAAAATCAGACATTTTTTTAAACTCAGGGAAAATAAAATAAGGTTTCTAACTTTGCACTCACTAACTTTGATCCTAATTCTGACTTTGATCTAAAGATTCTGACTTTGATCTAATAATTCTGACTTTGACCTTAATTCTGACTTTGATCTAATAATTCTGACTTTGATCTCATAATCCTGACTTTGATCTCATAATCCTGACTTTGATCTCATAATCCTGACTTTGATTTTTAAATTCTGACTTTGATCTCATAATCCTGACTTTGATTTTTAAATTCTGACTTTGATCTCATAATCCTGACTTTGATCTCATAATCCTGACTTTGATTTTTAAATTCTGACTTTGATCTCATAATCCTGACTTTGATCTCATAATCCTGACTTTGATTTTTAAATTCTGACTTTGATCTCATAATCCTGACTTTGATTTTTAAATTCTGACTTTGATCACATAAATTGGACTTTGATCTTAATTCTGACTTTGATCTAGAAATTCTGACTTGAGTTCAATGCAAACGTTGATCTCTGAATCCTGATTTTGATCTTAATTCTGACTTTGATTTCACAAATCGGACTTTGATCGTTAGTCTTCCTTTGGTCTCTGAATCCTGACTTTGATCTCATAATCCCAACTTCGATTTTATAATTCTGACTTTGATCTCATAATTCTGACTTTGATCTCATAATTCTGACTTTGATCTCTGTATTTGTAGATCATAGTTATAAAAAGTAAAAAAAAAAAAAAAGGTTTTACATCATGCAAGTGAACCATTTTAAGACTTTTATTCTAACCCTGTTCTTTGTCTGTCAGGCGAGCACAACACAAATGATGACAATGAGGGCACGGAGCAGTTCATTCAGGTGTCTCAGGTCATCATGCATGAAAACTATGTGAAACAAACCGCTGACAACGACATCGGCCTCCTCCGTCTGGCATCTCCGATCATCTACACGAGATACGCCGTCCCCATCTGCTTGCCCACACGACCCCTGGCCCAGCTCGACCTTTGGGCCATCAACCTTCACATGGTGAGCGGCTGGGGCAGGATGGCCCAGGACGGACCCACCTCCTCGGTCCTGCGGCGGCTGATGGTGCCGAGGATCTCGACGCAGGTTTGTGAGGCGACGAGCGGTGTGGTACTCACTGACAACATGTTCTGTGCCGGGTATTTCGAGGGCAAGCAGGACTCGTGTAAAGGTGACAGCGGCGGGCCACTAGTGACCAAGTACAAGAAGACGGTGTTCCTGCTGGGCATCGTCAGCTGGGGAAAGGGCTGCGCTCAACCAGGAAACTACGGCATCTACACCCGGGTGTCCAACTACCTGGAGTGGATCTACAACCGGACAGAGACGGCCAATCAGGGGTGACCACGACCAAGGCTACACCACACAACCTGAGCACATGAGAGACCATGAACACGTTCTGCAGTTCGACTGATTGACCATCCTTAAAACACGACTTTGAAAATTAACAATGTCAAATAAACATGAAATAAACATTTTTATAAACCTACTTTTCAAAGAATGGACCAAAGCTTCAAAGTTCAAATAAAAGGAAAAACAATAAAGGAAGATTCAAATATCTTTGTCAGTATACTCATTACCTCACTCCTCCCCTGCTCCACCAACTTTCCCAAGGTGCCAACGCATTTGTGCAATTAAGACCAAGCTTTCTGCACTTTGATTAGAAATACAACAAAATATAATGTTGAAAATTGCTAAGTAGGTTGGCAACATTTGGAGAACTGGATGGAACTGATGAAGACTAATGATTTGTCACCACTTCCAACCACATTTCCAAATTTTGCCAACTTGTTTGAGCAATTAAAGCCATGCTCTCTCCATTTAGTAAGAAATACATCTGAGATCATTTCAAGATTGCAAAAATACATTGGCAACATTTGGAAAAGTGGGTGAAACTGTGGAAGATTAAAAGTTTACCTCACTCATCTTCACTTCCACTGACTTCCCCAAAAGTTGATAACATGTTTGTGCAATTTAGACCATGCTCTCTTTATTTTAGTTAAAAACATCTAATGTCTAAAAAGCAAAAATTGATTTAAAAAAGTGTCTGAGGCTGGTGATGATAGAAGTCATGCCTAACTCCATGCCAGATCCACCCACTTCTCCAAATGTTGCCAACTTGTTTGAGCAATTGAAGCCATGCTCTCCAACTTTGGTTAAAAAAGTGACTGAAGATTAGGTCTTAATTGAGAAAATTCATGGCAACATTAGGAAAACTGACTACAACAGAATAAAGACGGTTTCTTTTGCTCCTTGCCTTTGAAAATGACCTCATCAAAGCTGATAAAACATTCCATCCTTGCCTTTGAAGATGATGTCATCAAAGCTTCTAAAACATTCCATCCTTGTCTTATAAGATGACCTCATCAAAGCTTCTAAACATTCCATCCTTGCCTTTAAAGATGACTTCATCAAAGCTTCTAAAACATTCCATCCTTGTCTTTGAAGATGATGTCATCAAAGCTGATAAAACATTCCATCCTTGCCTTTGAAGATGACCTCATCAAAGCCTCAACAACATTCCATCCTTGTCTTATAAGATGACCTCATCAAAGCTGATAAAACATTCCATACTTTTCTTTAGAGATGACTTCATCAAAGTTTCTAAAATATCCATCCTTGCCTTTGAAGATGTTGTCATCAAAGCTGATAAAACATTCCATACTTTCCTTTAAAGATGACTACATCAAAGCTTCTAAAACATTCCATCCTTGCCTTTATGGATGATGTCATCAAAGCTGATAAAACATTCCATCCTTGTCTTATAAGATGACCTCATCAAAGCTTCTACAACATTCCATCCTTGACTTTGAAGATGATGTCATCAAAGCTTCTACAACATTCCATACTTGCCTTTGAAGATGACCTCATCAAGGCCTCAACATTCCATCCTTGCCTTTGAAGAATATGTCATCAAAGCTGATAAAACATTCCATCCTTGACTTTGAAGATGATGTCATCAAAGCTTCTACAACATTCCATCCTTGCCTTTGAAGAGGACCTCATCAAAGCCTCAACAACATTCCATACTTGCCTTTGAAGATGATGTCATCAAAGCTGATAAAACATTCCATACTTTTCTTTAGAGATGACTTCATCAAAGCTGATAAAACATTCCATCCTGGCCTTTATAGATGATGTCATCAAAGCTGATAAATCATCCCATCCTTGACTTTGAAGATGATGTCATCAAAGCTTCTACAACATTCCATACTTGCCTTTGAAGATGACCTCATCAAGGCCTCAACAACATTCCATCCTTGCCTTTGATGATATCATTAGAGCTTCTTTAACATTCCACCCTTTCTTTTTTCATGCAGGCCAATCTAGGCCCCCAGTTGCTGTTCCAGCCTAGTGGTTAGGGTTAGGGGTTAGACAGTATATCAGTGTCCTGTTAAAGCAGGATTATAACAACAGCAGGGTGAAAAGCGGTTAAAGAGGCACAGTCTAACAATAATTCCACTTTTCAAACAGTATGAAAACGTTGTAGTAGTTTCCTCCAGGTGTATTCATCTCCACAGATTTAAAAGCAGAAACTCAGACTTTAAACCAGACATTTTTTTGTTTAAGTTCCATGTAGAACTTCAGCCTCTGTCTGTTTGAGCTGCTCCTGCTGAGCTGTAAATAATCACTAAATCAATACATTTGTTTAAAACTGCAGGAATGTTTACTGACCTGGTTTTAAACCAGTGTTGAGGGTCTGAGGTTCAGTGGGTGTGGCCTAAATGGTCCTTCTTCTCCTAAAAACACCTGGTTGTCCTGGTTTGGCTGAGTTAGTGAACACATGATGTTTCTGAGGAGCTGCACCGTCCTGATCCTGCTGCTGGGCCTGGCCGCCGCTGCAGGTCTGTAACAGCATACATGACTTTAGTGTGTAAAAGCGCCCCGCACACAGCAATGACAGACAGGACTGGTTTGTTTCAGTGTTTGTGGAGAAGCGCGAGGCCAGCACGGTGCTGCAAAGATGGCGGCGTGCCAACAGCGGCTTCCTGGAGGAGCTGCAGCAAGGAAACCTGGAGAGGGAGTGCGTCGAGGAGGTGTGCGACTACGAGGAGGCCAGGGAGGTTTTCGAGGACGATGGCAAGACGGTGAGAGGTTTAGGAGCTGGGTAAAGACTAGATATAAGATAAATAGATAAATAGATAGATAAATAAATAACCACAAGTAAATAATCAGAAATGTTAGACGGATGTTTCTGATTATTCTGGATTAACACAGGCACTAACTGGAAACATAAGCAGCTATATTGTTATTTTAAAAGGTACAAAATGGTTTGATCATCTGGTGCAAAATGACTCAATTCTGAGCATTTTCTCATTTCTTTTAACCCTGTATTCTAATTCACACCACACTGAATGCACTGGCCTTTAACCTCCTATTTCTCCTTGTTTCTGCTCATCTTTCTGTTCTGTTTGCAGAAACAGTTCTAGCTGACGTATGAACGTGAGTACGGCTTCAGTTTCACCATCAGTACGATGTACTTTTGATCAAACTTGCATCAGTAGCCGTTAAACAGTTGCATAAATCATGTTTAAAACAAACAGCCGTCCATGTGGTTGCTGCAAACATGATTTTTATGTTAAAGGTTCAGAATGAAGACCTGTTCAGACTGGAATATCAGGGATTTAAATACAGACCACTCCTTTAAGGTTTCTGTTTTAACTCCAGTTCTTACATTCCTTCAAAACATTTCTGACAGTTTAATAAAGCCAGGGAAATTTGTTTTTACTATAAGTAAACAGTTCCACCCACTTTTCCAAAAGTTGTCAACATGTTTGTGCAATTTAGACCATGCTCTCTCTATTGTGGTTTAACGTATGGCCAAAGATCACGTCAAAAATAGCATCTGCAACATTTGGAAGAGTGTCAGAAACTGATGAAGAGTGAAGATTTCCTTCAGTTCAACCACTTTTCCCAAAGTTGCCAACGTGTTTGTCCAATTTAGACCATGCTCTCTCTATTTTTGCTAAAACTTGACCAAAAAGCATGATAGATTGCTCAAATAGATTGGCAACTTTGTAAAAGTGTCTGGCCCAGTTGAAGACTGAAGATTTCCTTCCAGTTCCACGTACTTTTCAAAAGTTGCCAACGTGTTTGTTCAATTTAGACCACACTTTCTCTGCTTCAGTTAGAAACATGAACAGAGACAACTTCACAAACATTCCGTGCTCTGCCTTTGATGAGGTCATCTTTAAAGTCTTTAGGAAGATGATCTCATCAAAACATTCCATCCTTGTGTTTTTCATAGAGGCAGATCTGGACCCCAGTTGCCATCCCAGTCTAACCAGTGGCCCTGGGGTTACTGTCCTAATGGTATCAGTGTGTCCTTTAAAAGCGTGTTTATGACAGCATGATGGAGAAAAGCGGTTAAAGAGGCCTCCTGGTTAGAATGGTAGGAAGGTGATTGTGGTGTATTCACTTGTAAAGCTCAGCTTTATCAAACACAGTTCAAAAGAAGAAGAGGGAAACAGAGGTGGGCGGGGCTAAGCAGAGCATCTCTACTTGTTATGTGAGCCCCCTGGTGGCCAAACGTACAAACTCTGTGATGTCTGCCCACATTTCTCTGTTTCTACCTCCTCTGTGTGTCTAAAGTTTGATGTTCCCTCAGCAGCAGATAAAGCTGATCAGTGCTGATAATCCACTTATTGATTATGTGATTGTGTTCTCTACAGTCGTATTGATCCTCTTTCTTCTCCTGTCCGTTCATCATGTCTCTGTCTCTAAAGGTCGTGACCCGTGCCTGGTTAACCCGTGTCATAATAACGGCTCCTGTGTCTACATGGGGACGTCCTACCAGTGTTTCTGTCCTGCTGGGTTTGGAGGGAAATACTGTGAGAGGGGTGAGAAGATGTAGAGTTAACATTTATGACGTTTTCATGCAGACGTGTTCTATATCTGGATAACGCCGCCGTTCCCCCCTCAGCCGTGGAGGACCTACTGAAGTGCGTCTATCAGAACGGAGGCTGTGAGCATTTCTGTGACGGATCAGGAGAGCATCACAAATGTTTGTGTGCCAGCGGGTACAGACTGGGAGCAGACGGACGCCAGTGTGTGGCTGAGGGTAGGTAGTCCTCCAGTCAGCAGACCTTCTGAGGCTTACCCTCCCTATAGAGGGAGTCATTGGAAATCTGTCCAGTCAGCAGTGACCCTCTGAGGCTTACCCTCCCTATAGAGGGAGTCACTGGACATCTGTCCAGTCAGCAGTGACCCTCTGAGGCTTACCCTCCCTATAGAGGGAGTCACTGGACATCTGTCCAGTCAGCAGTGACCCTCTGAGGCTTACCCTCCCTATAGAGGGAGTCACTGGACATCTGTCCAGTCAGCAGTGACCTTTTGAGGCTTACCCTCCCTATAGAGGGAGACATTGGACATCTGTCCAGTCAGCAGACCTTTTGAGGCTTACCCTCCTTATAGAGGGAGACATTGGACATCTGTCCAGTCAGCAGTGACCTTTTGAGGCTTACCCTCCCTATAGAGGGAGACACTGGACATCTGTCCAGTCAGCAGTGACCCTCTGAGGCTTACCCTCCCTATAGAAGGAGTCATTGGACATCTGTCCAGTCAGCAGTGACCCTCTGAGGCTTACCCTCCCTATAGAGGGAGTCACTGGACATCTGTCCAGTCAGCAGTGACCCTCTGAGGCTTACCCTCCCTATAGAGGGAGTCATTGGACATCTGTCCAGTCAGCAGTGACCCTCTGAGGCTTACCCTCCCTATAGAAGGAGTCATTGGACATCTGTCCAGTCAGCAGTGACCCTCTGAGGCTTACCCTCCCTATAGAGGGAGTCACTGGACATCTGTCCAGTCAGCAGTGACCCTCTGAGGCTTACCCTCCCTATAGAGGGAGTCATTGGACATCTGTCCAGTCAGCAGTGACCTTCTGAGGCTTACCCTCCCTATAGAGGGAGTCATTGGACATCTGTCCAGTCAGCAGTGACCTTCTGAGGCTTACCCTCCCTATAGAGGGAGTCATTGGACATCTGTCCAGTCAGCAGTGACCTTCTGAGGCTTACCCTCCCTATAGAGGGAGTCACTGGACATCTGTCCAGTCAGCAGTGACCTTCTGAGGTTTACCCTCCCTATAGAGGGAGTCATTGGACATCTGTCCAGTCAGCAGACCTTTTGAGGCTTACCCTCCCTATAGAGGGAGACATTGGACATCTGTCCAGTCAGCAGACCTTCTGAGGCTTACCCTCCCTATAGAGGGAGTCATTGGACATCTGTCCAGTCAGCAGTGACCCTCTGAGGCTTACCCTCCCTATAGAGGGAGTCATTGGACATCTGTCCAGTCAGCAGTCTTCCCCATGGTTGTGGTTGTGGGGACAGAAGCATAGTGAGAGAATGAAAGCTAAAATCCTGCTACTGAATGAGGAACATTACAGGTTTCATGGTGCATGAAATCCAGTATTTCTCTGGTCAGATAAATGATGAAACTGATGTTTAATTCACCAGTAGATCTCCCAAAATACACGACTAACGTGACTCAATCCGTGTGTTGTTCAGTTTTATTGTTTGTGTGTAATCTGTGTGTTTACTGTGTTTCAGTGGAGTTTCCCTGTGGTCGTCGCGCTCCACAGGAAGCAGACCTGAACCAGGATGTACGGGTTCAGACCAGGCTGGTGGGGACAAACCACTGCCCCAGAGGAGAGTGTCCCTGGCAGGTAACTCTGCAGTGGGCCCACATTCTGACTTTAAACTCTAAATTCTGACGTTGGGAACAAAGTTAGATCACAACAAAAATAATTCAGGGGCCCTGATGGTGGTCTGTAGTCAGGACGCTCCGGAGTATCTATAGGATAAAGCTGAAATTGTTGCCAACACAATATGTTGAACACTGTTAGAATGTAAGGACATGATAAAATACAGGAATCACTACAGCTATCAGAAATTATTCACTCTTTCTGATGAAGAACAGCTTAATTTAAGGTGTTGTTTTTATATCTAGAATAATAAATCAGTCCCTGACTTAATGTACTAAACTATAAATTAATCTGTTTATCCATGTATTGATCAGGTTCTGCTACAGTTAAATGGAAACAGTCACTGTGGAGGCGTTCTGATCAACCCAGACTGGGTCATCACTGCTGCTCACTGTATCCATGGCAACAACCCCCAAAACTTCACTGTGGTGGCAGGTAACCAAACGTGACCAGTTTACAATCACAGACACATGACCTCGATCTGAAGTCAGAATACTGAGATCAAAGGCAGGATTCTGAGATCAAAGTCAGGATTCTGAGATCAAAGTCAGGATTCTGAGATCAAAGTCAGAATACTGAGATCAAAGGCAGGATTCTGAGATCAAAGTCAGGATTATGAGATTAAAGTCAGGATTCTGAGATCAAAGTCAGGCTTCTGAGATCAAATTTAGAATTATAAGATCAAAGTCAGGATTCTGAGATCAAAGTCAGGATTCTGAGATCAAAGGTAGGATTATGAGATCAAAGGCAGAATTCTGAGATCAAAGTCAGGATTCTGAGATCAAAGTCAGGATTCTGAGATCAAAGTCAGGATTCTGAGATCAAAGTCAGGCTTCTGAGATCAAAGGCAGGATTCTGAGATCAAAGTCAGGATTCTGAGATCAAAGTCAGGATTCTGAGATCAAAGTCAGGCTTCTGAGATCAAATTTAGAATTATAAGATCAAAGTCAGGATTCTGAGATCAAAGTCAGGATTCTGAGATCAAAGGCAGAATTCTGAGATCAAAGTCAGGATTCTGAGATCAAAGTCAGGATTCTGAGATCAAAGTCAGGCTTCTGAGATCAAATTAAGAATTATAAGATCAAAGTCAGAATGATGAGATCAAAGTCAGGATTATAAAATCAAAGTCAGATTTATCAGATCCAAGTCAGAATTATAAGATCAAAGTCAGATTTATCACTCAGAGTCATAACTGATTTTTTAAAGTTTTTTTGTTTTTTTCTGAGTTTCCAAGAACAAAACATGGCAGGTGAGAATCATCTAAGTTAATTGTCTCTTTATATTGTAGCAAAAGGTTAAGTTCATATTCTATTACAGTTTTTGTCCTTGTTTTGTTTTACTTAGAGACGTACCTTTGTCCTCATTTCTAAATAACATTTTGTTGTTGTTTAAAGTCCTATGAATCTGAGTGTTTTATGGTTAAAGGTTAATTCTGTGTATTTTTAGGGGAACATAACTTAGATGTGGAGGAGGGCACAGAGCAGAGGATACCTGTTTCCATGGCGATCGCCCATGATGGTTACGTCCATGAAACGGCTGACAGCGATATTGCCCTGCTGCGCCTGAGTCAACCCGTCACCCTGAACCGCCACGTTGTTCCCATCTGCCTCCCCACCAAACACCTGGCGCAGGGCGAGCTCCTGGCAACCCGTTACCATGACGTATCAGGGTGGGGCTCAAGGATCAACGGGGGGAACGAGGAGGACTCAGCCAACACCGCCCCAGTCTCGCCCTTGCTCCGTAAATTCACTGTCCCCATGATCCCCACCTCCAGGTGCTCGCCAAGCTCCGCCCAGTTCAACTTCAGCAGTAACCTGCTGTGTGCCGGGTACATGGAGATCGACCACCAAAGTTGTCGTGGAGATGATGGGAGCCCACTGGTCACACTCTACGGCTCCACCCGCTTCCTGACTGGCGTGGTAGCATGGGGGCGGGGCTGCACGCCAAAGGGGATCTATGGGGTCTACACCAACATGGCCAACTATGTGGACTGGGTGGAGGATGTCATGAAGAACCCGCCCTCTGTGGTGTCAGCCAATGAGAAACCAGCAGAGAGAGTGGCGTCTTTAGACCTGCTGGAACAGAAACACGTGTAAACAATTTTGTTTTAGGAGTCAAACCAAGACTGTCGTTGTTAGTTTAGAAAGGGGTTTGGTTTCAGCCTCTCTTTAAGGTTTCAGACTAAATGTAAAGTCCTCCAGGATTAGGAATCTGGACTAATGTCTGTAATTAATGTAACAGTGACATACTGGAAATACAAATACTGGAAAATAAACGGTGTTTGTGCACAATGAAAAGGCTTAGTTTCAAGTTATTTATTTCAGAAACATGTCAACCCAGAACTAAGTATAAAAACAAAATAAAATCAGCTGTAACAGTATAACAGCAAAACATACATTTATTTAACACCTCATAGTAAACCCGTGTGCTATAAGCTGTAATAAAAGAGAAAATATCTGCACTTTAAAATACTTTTTCTCAGTAAATAAAGGCCTAACAAAGCACAATAAAAATAAACTTTATCGTATTAAAACAGAAAGCATTTTCCCAGTTTGTCATATAAAACAAATCAAGAACTGTAACCCTGCTGAAAGCGTGTACAGCTACTTTTGACCCTAAAGGAATCAGCGCTATCATAATAAACCACATTAAAACGGTTATTTCAAGCATCTGAGTGCAAACAGAACTACACTCACTGACCACTTCATTAGGTACACCTATTAACAAACTTCAGCACATCGTCTGCGGCATGTCTGCGTGTCCAATGCTTCGCTTCCTGCCATGTGACTGATTAGATCATTAAAGAGCTGCTGAAAAGGCGTACCTAATAAAGTGGTCAGTGAGCGTACAAACCTAATACCAGGAACAGATCTGAGTGCTAAAACTTAACAGCAGAAGAGAAACAGCTTTTCCAAGCATTTCAGCGTTTACACATTGCTCAAGCTTGTTGTCGTCATGGAACGGGAAGCTTTTCAATAATTACCACAGAACAAAGCTCCCTAACCAGTAAAACATCCCCGTGTTAGCAGGAATATCCTGTTATCATTTCAGAGGGAGGAAAAAGCTGCTAGTCACGTAGCGCTGCCTTAAATGTTTGCTACTGTAACTTCTTTAGTGCAACATTCTTTTCCTAATGCTTCCCCCACAACATTTAAAATAATTCAACTACCTTCTTAACAGAGCAGAAAGATAAAGATGTGCTTTCTTAAAGTGCTATGAACACATTTACATGAGGCAGAATGAAACATCCCAGAGCAAACAGACTGGAGTATAAAAACACAAATATAATACATCCAACTTTGTTTCTTTGACTGTAAATATGTGCAGAAATCAGCCAATCAAATGACCTTGAAACACCACCAATGAGGGCTGAGCTTAGCGTCTCTTATCAACTCAAAAGCTTTCTTTAAGACTAATCTAAACTTGAGACCTACTTTATAGAAATAAGAGTAAAAATCAGCAATGTAAGACGGTTTGGAATGACTCTGGTGTGAGCTGGCAGCCTCTGATTGGACCGGAATGACTGCAGGTATATGAGCATGCTCAGTGTGACCCCTTTAAAGGTCACATGTCACGCTAAATACACTTTCAGGTTTTTCTAACAAAAATATGTGACCCCTGTCCACAATCCCCCCACCCTCTCTTTCTCCACCCTTCAGAAAATGTGAATGTGATGTCATGTGGGGAGTAAGCCCCGCCCCCAGGATCTGTTGGCCCTCCCCGCTTGGAAGGAAGTTCACCCTCCTCTCCCGATTGAGAGGAGGATCAGGAGAGCCACATCCATTTCCTGAGATTAAAAAATATATATAATAAAAGTAATAAATAAAAAATAAAATAAAATAAAATAAAATAAAGGTAAAAAAATAACAATAGTAAAATAATTTTAACAAAAATAAAAAATTGCAATTAAAATAAAATAAAAATATGTAAAATAAAAAATAAAATAAAAAAAAAGGAGCCCAGGGAGGCCGATCTGTAAGCAGACAAATGAGATGAAAACATCTGAAGGGCTTTGGAGAGGACTGCATCATGTATACGCTGGGACACAGACAAATAAAAATAAAAATCTGAGCCCTCTGTTCTGTTGAAGACAGCTTTTCAGTTGTTCTGGTCCAATCTCTGCCAGCTGCTGAAAATACCCTAAATATGCTCAAGTAGGATCCTAACATAACATTTCTCCGTCATTGTAAAGGCTCAGCTCAATAAGGAGCCTGAAAACAGGCGCTATGCTAACCAGTGTTTCTCTTTCTCTTAAATAAATCCCTCCAGTGTTTACTCCTGAAGGAAAGGATGACCTGTGAGGATGTGCTGCTGAAGAACATTCAAGTATAAAGACGGCATGTAAAGATAATGTAGGTGACTCCACAGGAAGTGGCCAAAGTGCTTTTTTTCTGCTACATCGCTGCTGAAGCTGTCTCTCTCAGGAATGTGATCAGAATGGCGACACGTGGAGCGGCGACCACGCCCACCTCAGCGAGAGTGCAGTTCACAGAAACGTGCGTTAATCACGCTCAGTTCTTAAAGGCTCCGCAGCGGCTGGCCCGGCTGATGAACTCCTTCAGCATGGCTCCGTCTACCTGCCAGAAAGCTCCGGTCTGCGTCACCTGAGTCAGGTGGTTCACACAGAACCGGAAGCAGAACACCTCCAAGTCCTGAGGAAGGAAAACCAGAGATATGATAGGATGACAGTAAAGGAGGAACATGGGCTCTTGAGATGTGACAATCACTGACGTCTGTTTTTATGTACATATCAAACGGCGCCCCAACTTGTTTGAGGTTATACAGAGTACGCCCCCTGCTTCCTGTGGCTCCTATAAACCTATGTGTGTTCACGTGCGTGCATCACCTCTGCATCGTATCGTATGGCGGCGGACAGCAGCGTGAAGGCGTTCTCCACAGTGATCCCTCTTTTGATGATCTGCTGACACAGACGTTTCAGCCGGTTCTCACAGTACGAGGTGGCCAGGTCCAACAGGCCTGCAGCCAAAACAAACCCATCCAGCATAAGCACATCAACATATTAGCTCGTTAGGCTAACGAGAACTCTATCTGATACGGCGTTGGCTAACCGATGGCGTCCTCGGGGGGAAGGTCAACGGTGTCCGTGTAGAGGAACTGCAGGAATGATCTGTAGACGGGGTAGGAGAACTGTCCGATCTCGATCACGTCCTGCTGATCCTCCGTCCACTGAGAGCGGAACATGGAGCGGAAATGCTCACACCTGGAACCAGAGAGACACCTGTCTGTGAACAATCATCACACCTGGAACCAGAGAGACACCTGTCTGTGAACAATCATCACACCTGGAACCAGAGAGACACCTGTCTGTGAACAATCATCACACCTGGAACCAGAGAGACACCTGTCTGTGAACAATCATCACACCTGGAACCAGAGAGACACCTGTCTGTGAACAATCATCACACCTGGAACCAGAGAGACACCTGTCTGTGAACAATCATCACACCTGGAACCAGAGAGACACCTGTCTGTGAACAAACATCACACCTGGAACCAAAAACCCCCACTGAGCTCTAAGAGAGTGCAGCTATCTAAGAATGAGTTCTTGTTCTGTGGTTTTTATGTGCGTATATTTTACACCCTCTGTGGGTTTTATGTGCGTATATTTTACACCCTCTGTGGGTTTTATGTGCGTATATTTTACACCCTCTGTGGGTTTTATGTGCGTATATTTTACACCTTCTGTGGGTTTTATGTGCGTATATTTTACACCCTCTGTGGGTTTTATGTGCGTATATTTTACACCCTCTGTGGTTTTTATGTGCGTATATTTTACACCCTCTGTGGGTTTTATGTGCGTATATTTTACACCCTCTGTGGTTTTTATGTGCGTATATTTTACACCCTCTGTGGGTTTTATGTGCGTATATTTTACACCCTCTGTGGGTTTTATGTGCGTATATTTTACACCCTCTGTGGTTTTTATGTGCGTATATTTTACACCCTCTGTGGGTTTTTATGTGCGTATATTTTACACCCTCTGTGGGTGTTATGTCTGTATATGCTCTGCCTGGCCAAAAAAAGAGTCGCCACCTGGATTCAACTAAGCAAATAGGTAAAAGCCTCCGTTTGGATAATTACTGCATGGGCGATTATCTTTCAGCTGGCAACAAGTTATTTAACCCCAGCTGATGCATGAGTAACAATTGGATTTTTAACAGAGTGTAGCTATCTAAGAACGAGTCTTCATGTTCTGTGGGTTTTATGTACGTATATTTTACATGTTCTGTGGGTTTTATGTACGTATATTTCACATGTTCTGTGGGTTTTATGTACGTATATTTTACATGTTCTGTGGGTTTTATGTACGTATATTTTACATGTTTTGTGGGTTATACGTACGTATATTTTACATGTTCTGTGGGTTTTATGTACGTATATTTTACATGTTTTGTGGGTTATATGTACGTATATTTTACATGTTCTGTGGGTTTTATGTACGTATATTTTACATGTTCTGTGGGTTTTATGTACGTATATTTTACACCCTCTGTGGTTTTTATGTGCATTATATTTTACACCATGTTCTGTGGGTTTTATGTGCGTATATTTTCAATGTTCTGTGGGTTTTATGTACTTATTTTTTACATGTTTTGTGGGTTTTATGGACATTTATTTCACTTGTTTTGGGGGTTTTATGTACTTATATTTAACTTGTTCTGTGGTTTTTATGTAGTTATATTTTACATGTTCTGTGGGTGTTATGTCTGTATATTTTATGGCCAAAAATGTTCTGTGGGTTTTATGTACAAATAGGTATATGTTCTTTTTATGTAATTACTGCATGTTCTGTGGGTTTTAGCTGGCAACAGTTATTTTACATGTTCTGTGGGTTTATACGTATTATTTCTGTGGGTTTTATGTACGTATATTTTACATGTTCTGTGGGTTTTATGTACGTATATTTCACATGTTCTGTGGGTTTTATGTACGTATATTTCACATGTTCTGTGGGTTTTATGTACGTATATTTTACATGTTCTGTGGGTTTTATGTACGTATATTTCACATGTTCTGTGGGTTTTATGTACGTATATTTTACATGTTCTGTGGGTTTTATGTACGTATATTTTACATGTTCTGTGGGTTTTATGTACGTATATTTTACATGTTCTGTGGGTTTTATGTACGTATATTTTACATGTTCTGTGGGTTTTATGTACGTATATTTCACATGTTCTGTGGGTTTTATGTACGTATATTTTACATGTTCTGTGGGTTTTATGTACGTATATTTCACATGTTCTGTGGGTTTTATGTACGTATATTTTACATGTTCTGTGGGTTTTATGTACGTATATTTTACACCCTCTGTGGTTTTTATGTGCGTATATTTTACATGTTCTGTGGGTTTTATGTACGTATATTTTACATGTTCTGTGGGTTTTATGTACGTATATTTCACATGTTCTGTGGGTTTTATGTACGTATATTTTACATGTTCTGTGGGTTTTATGTATGTATATTTTACATGTTCTGTGGGTTTTATGTACGTATATTTCACATGTTCTGTGGGTTTTATGTACGTATATTTTACATGTTCTGTGGGTTTTATGTACGTATATTTCACATGTTCTGTGGGTTTTATGTACGTATATTTTACATGTTCTGTGGGTTTTATGTATGTATATTTCACATGTTCTGTGGGTTTTATGTATGTATATTTCACATGTTCTGTGGGTTTTATGTATGTATATTTTAAATGTTCTGTGGGTTTTATGTACGTATATTTTACATGTTCTGTGGGTTTTATGTACGTATATTTTACATGTTCTGTGGGTTATACGTACGTATATTTTACATGTTTTGTGGGTTATACGTACGTATATTTTACATGTTCTGTGGGTTTTATGTATGTATAGTTTACCTTATTTTTAGCACAGCTTTGTGTACGTGAATGCATTTCCATGTTCTGTGGGAATTTTATGATCGGCCGATATTTCACATGTCAAACTGTGGGTTTTAGAGCCTCAGAGATATTTCACATGTTCTGTGGGTTTTATGTACAGACAGAACACTATCATTCTGGATCCCATGTTCTGTGGGTTTTATGTATGTATATTTCACATGTTCTGTGGGTTTTATGTATGTATATTTACATGATGTTCTGTGGGCGTATGGCAAAGCAGGCGAAGACGCTCAGTGTTGGTGAATGTTCTGTGAGGTTTTATGTACGATGGATTTTACATGTTCTGTGGGTTATATGTATGTATATTTTACATGTTCTGTGGGTTTTATGTAAATATTTTACATGTTCTGTGGGAGGAAAATATATTTTACATGTTCTGTGGGTATGTAGATATTTTACATGTTCTGTGGGTTATGTACATATTTTACATGTTCTGTGGGTTTTATGTAACAATATTTTACAAATGTTCTGTGGGTTATAGCCTCACCAGCCTTTTACATGTTCTGTGGGTTTTATGTACGTATATTTTACATGTTCTGTGGGTTTTAAAATAACACCTCCTGTATGACCACTCTGCAGCTTATACGGCTGATATTTTACAATGTTCAAATATTGGGAAATTTTATGTACTTATATTTTACATGTTTTGTGGGTTATATGTACATATTTTACATGTTCTGTGGGTGTTATGAAAATATCGATATTTTACATGTTTTGTAAATATGGTGTTGTTTTAAAATGCAGCACTGATATTCCATTAATAAACAATGTTCTGGTGGGTTTTATGTACGTATATTTTACATGTTTTGTGGGTTATACGTACGTATATTTTACATGTTCTGTGGGTTTTATGTATGTATAGTTTACCTTATTTTTAGCACAGACTATGTGTACAGCTGCAGCATTTCCAGAGACGCTGAATTTCAGATCGGCCTCTCGTACAGACCTCCAGGAGGCAACAGCGAGGCTCCACCCCCATGCTCTAATTTTCAAAGACAGACATCACTCCCATCATTCTGGATCCCTTCTAGTCTTGTTTTATGGTAACAGACCCATAGAGGTGAGCCTCCTTCTTCTTCTCTGTTTTATTGGTGATCTGTTCATGAAGTGAGTGAGATGTGGCGTAACGATGGACTGACCTCGACACTGACCCCACATGTATACCTGGAGGATAAAAACTGTCAACAGCAGCCAGAGGAGGAAAATATTCACTGTAAATCACATTCTGATGTAGAGAAGGAAGGGGAAAGGTTAGGTTCACACTCTTTGATTAAATCCATGACATATTTTTAACAATGAGACTCAAACTAAGCCTCACCAGCCTTTTACAGGCCGACAACCTTCAGCTGACGTAGATCTGTTCTGTTTAAAATAACACCTCCTGTATGACCACTCTGCAGCTGTGTGCGGCTGATATTAACAACAAATATTAACTGAAATGTTAACTCTCTGACTTGAATCAGCCATATTTTAAAATCATGTAGGGGTGTTAGAAAATCAAACACAAACAACTGCTCCATATATGGTGTTGTTTTAAAATGCAGCACTGATATTCCATTAATAAACAATCTGGTGGCTGTAATTTCTGATGTCTGATCTGTGTTTCAGTGTTGGCGGCCATCTGGCCTGCAGTGGATTATCTCTCCACGTCTGTTAGAGACACGTCTTCACCACACACCGGTCTCTAAGGGTCACAGAGGGAGGATGGAAAGAGGAGAAATACCTGCCCACTCTGTGTCCTGGCAGCTGAGGTGTGTGTGGAATGGCACGCAGCGACCTCGACCACCCTGTTAAAGACAGATTTACATCAACAAATCAGCATCTACAAGACTCACAAAGAGGAGCTAGATTTCTATGACAGGAAAAAGCTCAGAGTGTTTTTATCTGCAGCATTCAGGAGGAAGTTTACATCTCCACAAGATGGGAGGAAACTCTCCAACACTCTCTGTCAGACAGGACCTGAACCTAGCTCTCTCTGTCAGACAGGACCTGAACCTAGCTCTCTCTGTCAGACAGGACCTGAACCTAGCTCTCTCTGTCAGACAGGACCTGAACCTGTCTCTCTCTGTCAGACAGGACCTGAACCTACCTCTCTCTGTCAGACAGGACCTGAACCTACCTCTCTTTTTCAAACAGGACCTGAACCTAGCTCTCTCTGTCAGACAGGACCTGAACCTACCTCTCTCTGTCAGACAGGACCTGAACCTACCTCTCTTTGTCAGGCAGGACCTGAACCTACCTCTCTTTTTCAAACAGGACCTGAACCTACCTCTCTTTGTCAGGCAGGACCTGAACCTGTCTCTCTCTGTCAGACAGGACCTGAACCTAGCTCTCTCTGTCAGACAGGACCTGAACCTGTCTCTCTCTGTCAGACAGGACCTGAACCTACCTCTCTCTGTCAGACAGGACCTGAACCTAGCTCTCTCTGTCAGACAGGACCTGAACCTACCTCTCTTTTTCAAACAGGACCTGAACCTACCTCTCTTTGTCAGGCAGGACCTGAACCTACCTCTCTTTGTCAAACAGGACCTGAACCTACCTCTCTTTTTCAAACAGGACCTGAACCTACCTCTCTTTTTCAAACAGGACCTGAACCTACCTCTCTTTTTCAAACAGGACCTGAACCTACCTCTCTTTGTCAAACAGGACCTGAACCTACCTCTCTTTGTCAAACAGGACCTGAACCTACCTCTCTTTGTCAAACAGGACCTGAACCTACCTCTCTTTTTCAAACAGGACCTGAACCTACCTCTCTTTGTCAAACAGGACCTGAACCTACCTCTCTTTTTCAAACAGGACCTGAACCTACCTCTCTTTGTCAGGCAGGACCTGAACCTACCTCTCTTTGTCAAACAGGACCTGAACCTACCTCTCTTTGTCAGGCAGGACCTGAACCTACCTCTCTTTTTCAAACAGGACCTGAACCTACCTCTCTTTGTCAGGCAGGACCTGAACCTACCTCTCTTTGTCAAACAGGACCTGAACCTACCTCTCTTTGTCAAACAGGACCTGAACCTACCTCTCTTTGTCAAACAGGACCTGAACCTACCTCTCTTTGTCAAACAGGACCTGAACCTACCTCTCTTTGTCAAACAGGACCTGAACCTACCTCTCTTTTTCAAACAGGACCTGAACCTACCTCTCTTTGTCAAACAGGACCTGAACCTACCTCTCTTTTTCAAACAGGACCTGAACCTACCTCTCTTTGTCAGACAGGACCTGAACCTACCTCTCTTTGTCAGACAGGACCTGAACCTACCTCTCTTTGTCAGACAGGACCTGAACCTACCTCTCTTTGTCAGACAGGACCTGAACCTACCTCTCTTTGTCAGACAGGACCTGAACCTACCTCTCTTTGTCAGACAGGACCTGCACAGGGCTCAGCTGGTTGCTCTTGTTGCCCGTTCCCAGCTGACCGTAGGTGTTTGCTCCCCAGGCGTACAGCAGACCCTCGTCTGTTTGAGCCAGGCAGTGGCCGTAGCCGCACACGACCTGGAAAAACACGGGAAGATGTGAGTCATGAGAGAGTCACACTTTAAGGACATCACCTGGCTCTGTAGCCATGAGTCTGGATCAGCGGGGAATCCTGGGATCTACTTTTGACATGGTCGTTGGTCTTCAGGGCCTAAAAAACTAGTCACCCGCCTCACCTCCTGAGCAGGGATGGAAGAACTACCTGCACACATGTTAGACAGCCCTGGTCAGGGTTAAAGTTCAGAAGGTCAAAGTGGCTTCATCAGGACTCTACCTCACCTCTCCATTATCCACCAGAGCCATGGAGGACTACTCTTTGTCCACAAGGACCTGAACCTACCTCGGTCTTCTGCAGGAGCCTGAACCTCACTCTCTTTGTCAAACAGGACCTGGTTGGCCGTGTTGTCAAACAGGACCTGAACCACCTGGCCACAGTTATTATAACCCCATGCAAACACCTGGAGGGAGCACAGAGCATGCAAGAACCAGGGAGACAGCAGAAATCAGATTATTAGCTCCTCCTCCTCTCTAACACCGACGCTCTTGGACTTCTTCTGCTGGAGGGCCTTAAATCATTTCCCTCCAGTTTGTGACTGTTGATCTGAGAAAAATCTTTACTATTGTGCTAATAACAGTAATTGTACCTTTTTATTCTGTAACTCAACATCAACCCCCTCTAAAAAATCTTCAGATTAGGGGTCATCCAGTATGTTTGCACATGGGCCAGATCTAGGATTGGCAGAAGCTCTGGGGGCCAGACATTCAGATAGACAAAAAAAGGATCAATAAACTGATCTCAGAATTCTACTTTTGATCTCAGGGTTCTACCGTTGATCTTTGAATCCAGACACTGTTCTTGGAATTCTGACTCTGATCTCAGAATTCTGCCTTTGATCTTAGAATTCTAGCTTTGATCTCAGAATTCTACTTTTGATCTCAGAATTCTACTTTTGATCTCAGAATTCTGCCTTTGATCTCAGAATCCTGACTTTGATCTCAGAATCCTGACTTTGATCTCAGAATTCTACTTTTGATCTCAGAATTCTGACTTTGATCTTAGAATTCTAGCTTTGTTCTCAGAATCCTGACTTTGATCTCAGAATTCTAGCTTTGATCTCAGAATCCTGACTTTGATCTCAGAATTCTAGCTTTGATCTCAGAATCCTGACTTTGATCTCAGAATTCTAGCTTTGATCTCAGAATTCTACTTTTGATCTCAGAATTCTAGCTTTGATCTCAGAATTCTACTTTTGATCTCAGAATTCTGACTTTGATCTTAGAATTCTAGCTTTGTTCTCAGAATCCTGACTTTGATCTCAGAATTCTAGCTTTGATCTCAGAATCCTGACTTTGATCTCAGAATTCTAGCTTTGATCTCAGAATCCTGACTTTGATCTCAGAATTCTAGCTTTGATCTCAGAATCCTGACTTTGATCTCAGAATTCTAGCTTTGATCTCATAATCCTGACTTTGATCTCAGAATTCTGCCTTTGATCAACCTGGCCACTATTCGATGATCTGTGCTGTAGATAATTCAGTGAACTGAGAGGAGCACCTGGAGTTTTCCTGACTGATGTTTGAATTACATTAGTCATGAGGATTTGATGACCTGGGAAGATCCAAGCTATTGGGACTATTTAACACAGCAGTCACCTTCCTCCTATACACACAGCCGCACACACACTGATTAGCTTTAACACAGGCGGGTTAGGACTAAGCTGCTTAGCCTGAATCTGCTGCAGAGGGAGCTGACCTGGAAACACCCATAGAAGTGTGTCGTATCAGCCTCATATGCCCATAGCTTTCTATTTTAACAGGATTAAATGGCTGAGGGTAGATTACAAGACTTACAAATGAAATCCTTATTCTCAAAGAATAACACACCTTTCAGCGCAAATGTTCTGCTCTTCATTCAAACCTCTCTTCTGATGTTAGCTCATATGCTGTTCAGGATTAGTATGATGGTATCTTTAACTACAACCCCGACAGCCCTGGTTTTTGTCTACATACAGCCACGTAAAGCAGGAACATTAGAACCAGAGCAAACATTCTGATTGGATGAGAGCGCAGAGCCCGCCCCTACCTCTCCATCATGAGTGCGCGCCATGGAGTGATGCGAGCCACACGACACTTCTTTCACCTTCTTGCTCTGCAGGTTGGAGGTGACGAGGACCGGGGAGAGGCCCTGGTTGGTGCTGCCGTTCCCCAGCTGACTGTAGCCGTTATGTCCCCACGCAAACAGCTGTCCATCTGCAACAGAGCAAGTGATGCAGGTATGACAGGATGAGTCAGGATCACAGCTACCACGGCAGTGAACGAAGACTTTCAAAGATAAAAGGTTTATAAAGTCAACAGAAAGGTGTGCTTTTACACCTCAGGTGAGCACGGTAAATATTTAGCAGTACTTGGAAATAATAAAGATAGATCCGGGACAATTAGGCACACAAACTTAAACGTCTTTTCAGGAGAATTTCCTTCATGGATGTAAAACAGTTCCATCTGATTTTGAATGTGATAATTAGATCATCTATAGCAGGGGTGTCCAAACTTGTTCCACTGAGGGCCACATACAGAAAAATATAAGGATGCAAATAATAATGACAATAATACAAATAATAATAATATTAATATTAATATTAATAATACTGTTAAATAACAATAGTAATAGTTACAGTAATAGAGTTAATTTTGAATGTTTCTGATTCTTGGGGGGATTGTGGAAAGGGAAACATGTTTTTGTTAGAAAAGCCTGTAAAGTGATTCATTATAGTCCACTAAACAGAAACCAAAACTTCCCATACCTATCCGTGAACGTGTTAGTGATCTAGACTCAGTAAGATAACAAACAGGAGCATGTGTATTTAGAGGGAAGAGCTGCAGATCCATATGTATGATTCATTATTCATGTAGCTAATGTAGCATGTAGCTAATGAAGCATGTAGCTTTTATAGCATGAATCTTAAGTAGCATGTAGCTAATGCAGCATGAATATAATGTAGCATGTAGCTATTGTAGCATGTAGCTAATAAAGCATGTAGCTAATTTAGCATGTAGCATGAATATAATATAGCTTGTAGCTTATGTAACATGGACATAATTTAGCATGTAGCTAATGTAGCATGAATCTCATGTAGCATGAATCTAATGTAGCATGTATCTAATGTAGCATGCAGCTAATGTAGCATGTAGCTAATTTAGCATGTAGCATGAATATAATATAGCTTGTAGCTAATGTAACATGGACATAATTTAGCATGTAGCTAATGTAGCATGAATCTCATGTAGCATGAATCTAATGTAGCATGCAGCTAATGTAGCTAGTAGCTAATGTAGCATGTAGCTAATTTAGCATGTAGCTTATAGATCGCGACCTACCCTCTGTAGCTAAAAGGACGTGAGGTCCGCTGCCGTAGCTCAGGCTGATCACCTTCTTCCCCCTCAGGAAATCCAACTTCTTGGGCACGATGGTGCTCAGGCTGTCTCCTGTGCCGAGGCAGCTGCTGCTGTTGAAGCCAAACACGAACACCTGGGACGTGATAACAGTCAGACGATGGTGTGGGTAAAAAATGACAGGTGTGCACAGATTAAGGCATTCAAATGGAACCAAACTATGTTAGAAACTATGTACTATGTACTGAGGGGGACACACCCTCCTGGCCTCAAGTCTGCGGTTGATCTCACAGTCAGGGAACGACGGATTACAATGCCAAGGTAACATGCACAGACACAGATCCAATGGTAGCATCCGGGGCGGTTTAGTTTTGTCTCATTCTTTCAGACCTAAGTCCACTTATAATAACTGAATAGATGTTTTAATGAAGACATTCAAACTTTAAAAGACCTCCTCTACTTCTAGTTGGCATCTAAAATGCTGCTGTAGTCTGCTTCAGTGTTTCTTCTACTGCTCAGTCTGTCACGGCTCAACTGTTCATCCACACATTTCTCCCTGTAGAGGCTAAAAAATACTTACTAAAAACAAAAAGATCATGTGAAACATGCAGACGCTGCATCAGGACTTAAAGGTTTACACGGTCAAATGTGACGTTACAGACATCATGACCACATTTAGATGAATGGTGACTTCACAACCGTGCAGGAAGCCCCGTCACCGCCTCACTAACTCCTCACCTCGTTGGCATGTGTGACATAGATGGCCTCATTGGCGTAGATGCCAAAAACGCACGCCTGCCGAATGGTGGACAGCTCCTCGTGGCTCAGCAGAGAAAACAGGGGCCACTTACTGACGTCCACCATGGCTCCTGCAAAGCTGAACCGTCCTTGTGGAGGAGGAGGAGGAGGAGGAGGAGGAGGAGTCACGGCTGATGGGGGAGAGGAGGGAGGCGCTGAGAGGGGGAGGATGTGAGGAGGAGATGCTGGAGGAGGTGGGGAGCAGGGAGCTGAATCATCCCTGCTGACACTTGACAAACAACCAAAACAAACACAGCTGTCAGAAAACAGAGGCGTCCCAACAAAAGCATGCAAAAGCCTGAGAGGCTCCTCAGACCCATGGATGACAGCTCTACGGTCATGCAGCCAAAGCAGAAGCACATGTGATCCATGAACAGCCAGGCTCCCTCCTTCATGCCTGCGGCTGCTCAGAGAGGCCAGATTCAGTCAGCAGCGCTGAGGTTTTCATGTTTTCTTCATGATGGGAGCTCTTTAACGACATTAGAGGCAGCTGTGACTCCTTCATGTTCTTAAATACTCTATCTTAGATTCGGCATAGATGTCACCCTGGCTCAGCTCTGTTTAGTGCTGAATATCTCAGAGGAGACAGACATGAGCTGAGCTAAAGGCTAACCTTAAATTCCCTTCATTCTGGGTGGAGTTGAGCATTACGTCTCCTCCCTCAGACCTAAAAATAAAACCCCTCTGAAGGTAAAACTGCTCTGTCTCCCTCACAGACCCCCCCTGAAGCGTCCTGCACAGCTGTTTTTAGTGTTTTAGTCCGGGTTATAAGCATAGAAGCGAGCTAACTGCAGCAGAGGATAAACATGGAGCAGCTAACAGCTTAGCCCTCCGCTCTCCCTACCTAAAACATCGCTCCATGACAACAAGTCCACTGAGAAAAGACAGACACACAGTGGCATTACATCACAAAGTCACTCTACGTCCACATTTCTGCTTTATTTCCATTAAAGCTTCAAGAGTTCCCTGCTTCTAACGGCTTACCGGTGCTGTCAACAGTCACGCAGCGTCGACTGGAGCCTTCTTCTTCTTCTTCCACCTTTGACTGAGTGTAAATGAGCGTAGCGGCGTTTGTCGCCCCCGCGAGGCCAAGAGTGGAACTACTGCTGTAATACAGCACACAGGCGCACACAGAAGAGCAGGATTTAACTAAAAAAGATCATTTAAATCAAATATGAACAAAAAACTAAACATTCATAGACATAATAAACATCAAAACATTTCATTCAACACGTTTACATCAAAAAAGACAGTTACAAAGGACAAAACAAACTGACTTTGAACAAAACACTTTTAAAATGACAAAATAAATAACACACAATTAAATAAAAATCTGTTTTATTCTCTTTTTTTTTTTGAAAAACGTTTTTGTTAAGTTTTGTAGCATAATCCACAGTAAATGTTCAGACATTATATTGTAAATTATTCTCCCTTTTACATTAACAAACATTCTCACAAAAGAAAACATTCAACACCCACCCTCTTTCAACATAACATCAGATACTCTCTTTCAAACACCAATTTGCAAGCAAAGAAATAAAAATATCTGTACATGCATACATAAACCCTAACTTAAACCCTGCTCCAGTCTCTCTAGGAAATTTCACCCTGATTCTCCAGCTATCCTTCTCTCAGTCTCCTTCCTGCAGAAACTCTCCTCTGTCCCCATTTTTCATTATAAATCTCTAGCTTATTTTTCAGGATGTAGTTATTCTCTCCATTGACATATAATTCACCATACTTTTAATCCAAGCACCTATAGTTGGTGCAACAGTTTTCTTCCAGTTGATAGCAATCATTGGTTTTGGCTGAAGTATAGAAAAGTCTCCAAACCTTCAGTCTTTTCCCTTTAACTTGAGATTTGATGGATATAGATGCACCAGTATCATTTTAGGTTCTAATGGAATATTTACAGATAAAATGATTTTTGTTTTATCGATGACTTCCCTCCAAAATGTTTGGATTTCCACTCATTCTCTCTGCATTTGAAACAAGTATCGGGGATATTATTATTATATTTATCTAACTTAACAGGAGTTATATAAGTCTGCATTAGCCAATTATATTGAAGAATTTTTAAACTGGTATTGGCAGTGTTTGTTTGAGCTTTCTCACAGATCTCGTTCCATTCAGTATTTGTAATGTTCACATTCAGGTTTGACTTCCATGTCTCCAGTTTGGTCCTGAGGATTCATTCGAACCAGACATTAGCCAGCTGTGTATGAATGACATCAAACCCTTGGGTCATAAATTCTTCTAGGGCAGAAAGAGCTGGAATTGCTAATGACTGATTTTGCATAGAATATATGAAACTTCTCAATTGTAAGTATTTAAAGAAATGTTTCTGTGGGATGTCATATGTTACAGATATGTCCTCAAACATCATTAAAACATTTTCTCTACAAAGGTCAGACACTTTACTCGGTCCTTTTCTCGCCCATGTCCCCCCAAAGTGGACTGAAGTGAGACAGAGAACCACCAATCCCCGTGTGTTTCCTAACCTCCTGCCACACATTTACCATACTGAGCACAGTAGGATGAGCAGCATCAGCTCTTAGTAGCTCCAGCTTTGCTGGATACATGTACAGGTGTAATGGTGTCTGAGCGGGACACGCTTCTGTATCCATCCAAGCTGGGACGTTTCCTTCACAAAAATGAACCACCATCGTTCTCAGCTGTTCTGCCTGATAGTAGATGTAAAGGTCAGGACACTTCAACCCTCCAGCATCAAATGGCAGCTATAACACAGACAGACGGATCCTAGGACGTTTCTCTTTCCATATAAACTTTGTGACGAGTGTTGTAAATTTCAAATATTCCTTCAGGTGGCGCCAGAGGGATATTTTGAAATAGATATAAAAATTTAGGTAATATATTCATTTTTAATACATTAATTTGCCCAGTAAGGGATCTTGGCAGAGGCATCCACCTGTCTATAGATGTAACTGTAGAGTCCATCAGATCTTCATAATTTGTTGATACTGTTTTTTCCATCTATTTTAATTCTCAAATAAGTAAAGCTGTCTGACGATTTAAAAGTAAACGTGATGTCCAGGACCTTGTCTCTCATCCTCATTAAGCAACATGAGTAAGGATTTAGTTGTGTTTACTTTATAAGCAGACATTTGACCAAATGTTCCTGTTAATTCTAGAAGTGCTGAGATGCTTAAAAGTTTTAAAAACAAGATTACGTCATCTGCATATAGAGCCATCCTGTGATCTCTGTCACCAACTTTAACTCCATTAACTTGCTTGCTGCCGTCACTGCCAGTGCGTCTCTAGCTAAAATGAACAGAAGAGCTGACAAAGGTGATCCTCGAGGCTTTTTCTGTCCAGTGTTGACTTCTGTGTCTTTCCCCCTTTTTGATTATAAATGATGTTAAGAACACGCCTCACGTTATGAAACCCTTGTCTTCCTTTTATGAACCCGTTTTGATCGTCCAACACAAAACTTGGCAGCACACCCTCCAACCTCCTTGCCAGAATTTTACTGAGAATGTTTGTGTCTGTGTTTATTTAGCTTGTTGGACGCATGTTTTCACAGTTATTATTGATTTTGCCGGGTTTTGGAAGCAGCATAATTAAAGACTCAGCGTTTGTGGGAGACAGCCATTAACAGAGGTTCTAAGTACATCTGGTGAAGATTATCAGTTTATCCTGAACATGTTTATAGAAACCAGTGGGAATGCCATCCGGACCTGCTGCTTTTCCAGCCTTCAAAGCAGCTATGGCCTCTGATACCTCAACAATGCTCAGCTGTTTGTCTAAATTTCTTTTATTTTCCTCTGAAATTTTTGGGATGTTAAGTTCATCTAAACAGTCTTCCTGGAGATGATTCCTCTTCTTATATTCAGACGTGTATAATTTATAAAAGTCTCTGAACTTCTTCATTTCTGCAGGATCAGTGATATTTCTACCATCGTTACTCTCATAAGTATTTATTTCCTCTCTGTTTGTCGTTGTTTTGTAGTCTTCCTGGTTTTTCGCCCTGATCATAATAACTCTGTTTGTTAGATTTGCAGCTGCTTTTTCAGATGCTGTTTTTGTGTTTAGTTCATTATTTGTAGTTGTCTTGATTCTTCTTGAGTTTTCTGTCCTTGCTGAAAAATTTTATTCTCTAGCGTTTTAATTTCCATTTCTAAGCTTTTCAGTTCTTTCTGTGGTTCTTTGGTTCTTCTGCTAGTAGAACTAATAATACTAATGAGGCAGAAGTTTGACATGAATTCATCTCAAAATACGGATCAATGTGCTCGCCTGAGAACTTTAAAAAATGGATGTCCTTCATCCATTTTATGTGAAATCTCCATTTTGGGTCCATGAAGGTCATAGAAAGCGCAGCATGATCTGGAATAACTATGCTGTTATAGTGGGTTAGGGTTAGGGTTAGACAGTAGAGAGAAGCTCTGCTGGCACCAACAAGGACCGATCCTGGAGAAACTCCTGTGGGTCCCGGAATAACAGGAATATTCCTTCTTTAAAGGATGGAGATGTCTCCATACATCAATAAGATTGAACTCTTCTATGAAATAAAGAAAGTTTTCCTAGATTTTCTATGAGTAATATCTAAGCCACTAGATCCAAAACACAGTTAAACTCTCCTGCAATGACGTGTTTACCTGGCATCGTGGAAATCCTTAAAAATAAATAGTTGTAAAACTCATCATTATCACTGTTGGGTCCATGCATGTGTATTAAAGTGAGCTGTGTGTTAAACAGGTAACCTTGAACTGTTAGAAATCTGCCGTTGGAGTCTTCTATGATTCTGCTTATTCATATTGGAATAGATTTGTGAATTAAAATCAATGCAGCCCTTAAGTTTGTAGAATAAGAAGATGAGAGGACCTGTCCCGACCACCTTCGTTTGATGTTTAAAGTTTCACTGGTTAACAGGTGCGTTTCTTCTAAGAACACAGTCCTGGCATTTAACTGTTTTATCCTATTCATGACCTGTTTGAGTTTAACACGTTTCTGAGGCCTCTACAGTTCCATCAGACACCATTAACTAAAGTAGCTGACATTTTTTCCTTTGTTTGAATATCAATATTCCCCTTCTTTCCTCAGAAATGCAGGATAAGAAGTAAAAAAAAACAATGAAAGAAAAAGAGTACCATAATAAACAGAGATGTTTCCCCAATCCTATTCTGAACATGCCCGCCTTGAACACACGGGTAACCCCTATCCCTTGTTAGACCACTTCCCTCTAGCATCTGGAACAGGTCCACATCAGGCTGAGGAACCATTCTGAATAAAAACCTGTTTTTTTCTTTTTAAAAATGTTTTTGTTAAATAAAAACCTGTTTTGTTCTTTTTTAAAAATGTTTCTGTTAAATAAAAATCTGTTTTTTTCTTTTTAAAAATGTTTTTGTTAAATAAAAATCTGTTTTGTTCTTTTTAAAAATGTTTTTGTTAAATAAAAATCTGTTTTGTTCTTTTTAAAAATGTTTTTGTTAAATAAAAATCTGTTTTGTTCTTTTTAAAAATGTTTTTGTTAAATAAAAACCTGTTTTGTTCTTTTTAAAAATGTTTCTGTTAAATAAAAATCTGTTTTGTTCTTTTTAAAAATGTTTCTGTTAAATAAAAATCTGTTTTGTTCTTTTTAAAAATGTTTTTGTTAAATAAAAACCTGTTTTGTTCTTTTTTAAAAATGTTTCTGTTAAATAAAAATCTGTTTTTTTCTTTTTAAAAATGTTTTTGTTAAATAAAAACCTGTTTTGTTCTTTTTAAAAATGTTTCTGTTAAATAAAAATCTGTTTTGTTCTTTTTTAAAAATGTTTTTTTTTTAAATAAAAATCTGTTTTGTTCTTTTTAAAAATGTTTTTTTTTTAAATAAAAATCTGTTTTGTTCTTTTTAAAAATGTTTTTTTTTAAATAAAAATCTGTTTTGTTCTTTTTAAAAATGTTTTTTTTTTTAAATAAAAATCTGTTTTGTTCTTTTTAAAAATGTTTTTGTTAAATAAAAATCTGTTTTGTTCTTTTTAAAAATGTTTTTGTTAAATAAAAATCTGTTTTGTTCTTTTTAAAAATGTTTTTGTTAAATAAAAATCTGTTTTGTTCTTTTTAAAAATGTTTTTTTTTTAAAATAAAAATCTGTTTTGTTCTTTTTAAAAATGTTTTTGTTAAATAAAAATCTGTTTTGTTCTTTTTAAAAATGTTTTTGTTAAATAAAAATCTGTTTTGTTCTTTTTAAAAATGTTTTTGTTAAATAAAAATCTGTTTTGTTCTTTTTAAAAATGTTTTTGTTAAATAAAAATCTGTTTTGTTCTTTTTAAAAATGTTTTTGTTAAATAAAAACCTGTTTTGTCTTATTTTAAGTGTTTTTGTAAAAGGTAAATTTGATTCATGAAATGTTTGAATGTCTTTTTTTGGCACTTCAAGGCTACCGTACTTTAGGCTTTGAAAGACGATTCAATGAAACTCATGACAGAAGAAATAAGAAGTGAAAGCCCAAACAAGATTGACTGTCAGAGACGAGGAAGGGGAGAGCTGGTTAAATCATGAATATATTCTCATTCTGACAGGATGTAGGATCCGTCTGTTACTGGGTAGAAACACACGGAGGCATGACCGGGTTTGAAGGGTCTAGCAGCAGGATATAGGAGACAGAGGAGACCGGTGAACGCAGGATGTGATCAGGGAACGGTTCAGTTTGTCAGAGGAGAGAAGGTTAAAGGAGGCAGGTTATTAGGTAGGCACCAGTTAGGCCAGTTAAAGGATGCTAAGGACTGGGAGATGCAGGTAGATTTAGGAGGGAAACTTGTGCCACAGGAGATTGGTTGCACCAGTCTGAGGCCTGCTGTGGTCTGCCAGTCAGCGTGTAGTTTACTTCATAGAGCTGACGGTTCTGTGGGAGGATCCTGTGGAGGAAGCCTATGAAAGGAAGAAGCTGAGATAGGCAGAGTTAGGAGCAGAAGCTGAACAGCGAGGATGGAAAGTTAGGACTGGTCCAGTAGACGTGGGATGTAGAGGGTTTGTAGCAAGGTCAGCTGTTTGATTACTCAGAGAGCTGGGAGTGCAGGGACAGAATTAAAGGCAGTCAAGGAGATCTCAGATGAAGCAGCTCAGACCAGCCAGAGGATCTGGATGAGGAGGAGTAACGCCAGCTAGGACTGACAAAACCCCATAACTTCTCTATCCGCTAGTTCATTTAATCCTCTCTCTACTCTGTCTTCCTTCATGAAAATGAGGGAGTAGGGCGGTAGAGCGCCAGGCCAGGCCAGGACAGGCCAGGCCAGGACAGGCCAGGCCAGGCCAGGACAGGCCAGGCCAGGCCAGGACAGGCCAGGACAGGTACCACACCCTTAGCTCTGCCTCCCCCACCTTATTGTGAAGCTTGCTCTCTCTCTCTCTCCCTAATCTCTCATTTTCCCTCTTCTTCCTCTTAGTCACTGGTAATCATAGTTGCCCTGTAATCATGAGTGGTGTTAAGAGAAAAGAATATTTTCATAATCATATTTATTTTTGGTTCTTTTAGGACATTTAACTGGACAATTTAAAGTCGAATGAGTCCCTGCAGACAGAAGGATCCTCGTCTTTTATGATAAAGGAGTAGATAAAGTCAACATGGCTGCTTAGAAGCACGCATCTCTCATCGACCCTCCCTCTCTTGTCCTCCTCTGGCTGCTAACGGGCGTTTGTTAAAGTCAGCGACCCCTGCAGGGTCAAACCCTCCATCTTAGCTTAGAATGAACACAACCAGGACACCTTCATGTCCAAAACTCTTTTATTTCATAAGAAAGAAGAGGAAGTGCTCGTTCACTGAGAGGAAATGTGAGAAATCAGAGTATGTGAGGGTCATCCTCATGGTCATCAAAAACATGAGGTCAAAGGTCATCATCAGTAAGTGCTGGGTCCTGCATGTGTCAGAGCTTGATGACCGTGGCGTCCTGGTTCTAGTCGACCACCACGGCGCTCCTGATGGAGGGGAACAGCTCAAAGAAGGCCTGAGGAAGAAGAGGACAGGAAGTGAGGGATTAAAGGAAAATGGAGGAAAGCAAAAACCTGCAGGGCATGAATGAAGGAGAGTAAATCAGATATAAGGCGGTTTAGTGATTTAACCCACATGGGAACAGCCAGCATGAACGAATGATTCTCTCTCCTCACATCCAGAGGGACGGCCTCTGAGAGTGACGGCGCCTGCTTACCTTGAAGAGGGTGGTGCTCTGCAGGACGCTGGAGGTGCAGCACATCTCTCTGATGGAGTGCATGGAGAGCTGCGGAGCGCCGATGTCCAGCACGGGGATCCCGAGGCGGGCGGCCAGGATGGGTCCGATGGTGGTTCCACACGGGCTGTCGTTACGGACCATCACGTCCTGCAGGAGGACGGAAAAGCAAAGTTTTCATGTGCCTTATATGGTCACTGGGAGGAGGAGCCATGTCTGCAAACTAAGTCTTCATCTCCACAGCAGCTCTGAGTCTGCCTCTGTCAGTCTGAGGTTCAGAGATAATCACTAAATAAACCCATTCTACGGTCATAGCTCTGACAGAAGCATCCTCCAGACTTTCCTCTGAGGTCATTCACGCTCTGTACCTGCAGAGGCACGCCCACCCTGCTGGCCACCTCTCTGACGATGGAGGCGGTGACGGCGGTGGTGGCGTAGCGCTGGTTGCTGTTGAATTTGATCACCGGGCCCTGAAAGGAGATTTACACAAACGTCGATTCAAACGTTTTAGTCGTTTTTAACTGAAGCTCACACAAAAACAGAAGTTATAAAAGCATTGCAGGTAAAAACGTGTTTTTCATCCTTTTCAGCTGAGATAACTGAAGACTTTTACCTTGTGGAAAGTTGGTCGGTGGTTTTCCTCGTGTTTCTCCCTGAGCAGAAAATCATCACAAAATCAAATCTTCCATATCATCCAAACCCCTTACAATGATTTCAGACAAATCAGTGTTTAATGATCAAAAACTGCATGTGGACTTCTGCAACGCAGAAAAGATGGCGGCAGTTTTGGGGAAAAGGAATGGAACTGGCGAGAAGCAAAGGGAAACCACACCCTTGCTCCTTACCTGTCCCAGCTTCTATTTCAGCTGCTGTCAACATAACTGTGGATTCAAACATTTTTCTTTCTCTCCTTTGGTCCAGAACCCGACTGAAGATGTTCATCCCACCAACCATTAAAACAACAGAGAGAATCACTCTGGAGCACGAGGAACTGAAGCGGTTTGACAGCCTCAGCGTAGAGAAACGCTGCCCTCTGCTGGCCTCATGGAGACAGTGTGTAGGTGTCAGTAATCACCCAGCCCTACTAAAACGGCTGAGTGTGTGTGTGTGTGGGTGTGTGTGTGTGTGTGTGACACTGACGCATAGTTGGGATGCACGGCGTGCGCCATGTCAGCACTGATCATGAAGGAGAGCGGCGCCGCCTGCTGAAAGGCGGTGACGTTGGAGGGGGAGGCGGCGAGGCGGCTGAGGATCAGCTCAGTCAGGTTGGACTGGGCTCCCTGAGCGCTCTGTGACCCCACCTAGAGGAAACAAACGCGTCTGATCATGTGACCCCATAAAGGTTATGACATCATGAGTCACTCAGAGGGGGCGGAGCATGTGTGAGTTTGTCACATACAGGCCGGCCTCCAGGAAACAACTGATTTACCTCTAAAACACACCAGACAACCTTAAAAACTAAAGTGTAGTTAAATAATGAATCAATATTCCATGATTCCCTCTGATTATCCAGATTCAGCCAATCAGTCATCAGGACTGACAGGAAACTCACGTTTTCACATTGATGCAGCTCCTTGTCCATCATTGGAGCATTTTTGACCTCTATACATTTTTACACGTTTGCCACCTTTCACCACTTTATCCCATTTCATGGCATTTCTTCTCCGTCTGAGTTTAAACATTTGTGCTGCTCATTTATGCCACTTTCAACCCTTTTGTTTTTTTACAATGTTTCACCTGTTTTTGCATTATATTTCCTACTTTATGACCATGTTTGCATTATATTTTCTACTTTATGACCATGTTTGCATTATATTTCCTACTTTATGACTATGTTTGCATTATATTTCCTACTTTATGACCATGTTTGCATTATATTTTCTACTTTATGACAATGTTTGCATTATATTTTCTACTTTATGACCATGTTTGCATTATATTTTCTACTTTATGACCATGTTGGCATTATATTTTCTACTTTATGACCATGTTTGCATTATATTTTCTACTTTATGACCATGTTTGCATTATATTTTCTACTTTATGACCATGTTTGCATTATATTTTCTACTTTATGACCATGTTTGCATTATATTTTCTACTTTATGACCATGTTTGCATTATATTTTCTACTTTATGACCATGTTTGCATTATATTTTCTACTTTATGACCATGTTGGCATTATATTTTCTACTTTATGACCATGTTTGCATTATATTTTCTACTTTATGACCATGTTTGCATTATATTTTCTACTTTATGACCATGTTTGCATTATATTTTCTACTTTATGACCATGTTTGCATTATATTTTCTACTTTATGACATTGTTTGCATTATATTTTCTACTTTATGACCATGTTTGCATTATATTTTCTACTTTATGACCTTGTTTGCATTATATTTTCTACTTTATGACCATGTTTGCATTATATTTTCTACTTTATGACCATGTTTGCATTATATTTTCTACTTTATGACCATGTTTGCATTATATTTTCCACTTTATGACCTTGTTTGCATTATATTTTATACTTTATGACAATGCTTGCATTATATATTCTACTTTATGACCATGTTTGCATTATATTTTCTACTTTATGACCATGTTTGCATTATATTTTCTACTTTATGACCATGTTTGCATTATATTTTCTACTTTATGACCATGTTTGCATTATATTTTCTACTTTATGACCATGTTGGCATTATATTTTCTACTTTATGACAATGTTTGCATTATATTTTCTACTTTATGACCATGTTTGCATTATATTTTCTACTTTATGACCATGTTTGCATTATATTTTCTACTTTATGACCATGTTTGCATTATATTTTCTACTTTATGACAATGTTGGCATTATATTTTCTACTTTATGACAATGTTGGCATTATATTTTCTACTTTATGACAATGTTTGCATTATATTTTCTACTTTATGACCATGTTTGCATTATATTTTCTACTTTATGACCATGTTTGCATTATATTTTCTACTTTATGACCATGTTGGCATTATATTTTCTACTTTATGACCATGTTTGCATTATATTTTCTACTTTATGACCATGTTTGCATTATATTTTCTACTTTATGACCATGTTTGCATTATATTTTCTACTTTATGACCATGTTTGCATTATATTTTCTACTTTATGACCATGTTGTCATTATATTTTCTACTTTATGACCATGTTTGCATTATATTTTCTACTTTATGACCATGTTTGCATTATATTTTCTACTTTATGACCATGTTTGCATTATATTTTCTACTTTATGACCATGTTTGCATTATATTTTCTACTTTATGACCATGTTTGCATTATATTTTCTACTTTATGACCATGTTTGCATTATATTTTCTACTTTATGACCATGTTTGCATTATATTTTCTACTTTATGACCATGTTTGCATTATATTTTCTACTTTATGACCATGTTTGCATTATATTTTCTACTTTATGACCATGTTTGCATTATATTTTCTACTTTATGACCATGTTTGCATTATATTTTCTACTTTATGACCATGTTTGCATTATATTTTCTACTTTATGACCATGTTTGCATTATATTTTCTACTTTATGACCATGTTGGCATTATATTTTCCACTTTATGACCATGTTTGCATTATATTTTCTACTTTATGACCATGTTTGCATTATATTTTCTACTTTATGACCATGTTTGCATTATATTTTCTACTTTATGACCATGTTTGCATTATATTTTCTACTTTATGACCATGTTTGCATTATATTTTCTACTTTATGACCATGTTTGCATTATATTTTCTACTTTATGACCATGTTGGCATTATATTTTCTACTTTATGACCATGTTGGCATTATATTTTCTACTTTATGACCATGTTTGCATTATATTTTCTACTTTATGACCATGTTTGCATTATATTTTCTACTTTATGACCATGTTTGCATTATATTTTCTACTTTATGACCATGTTTGCATTATATTTTCTACTTTATGACCATGTTTGCATTATATTTTCTACTTTATGACCATGTTTGCATTATATTTTCTACTTTATGACAATGTTTGCATTATATTTTCTACTTTATGACCGTGTTGGCATTATATTTTCTACTTTATGACCATGTTTGCATTATATTTTCTACTTTATGACAATGTTTGCATTATATTTTCTACTTTATGACCATGTTTGCATTATATTTTCTACTTTATGACCATGTTTGCATTATATTTTCTACTTTATGACCATGTTTGCATTATATTTTCTACTTTATGACCATGTTTGCATTATATTTTCTACTTTATGACCATGTTTGCATTATATTTTCTACTTTATGACCATGTTGGCATTATATTTTCTACTTTATGACCATGTTTGCATTATATTTTCTACTTTATGACCATGTTTGCATTATATTTTCTACTTTATGACCATGTTGGCATTATATTTTCTACTTTATGACCATGTTTGCATTATATTTTCTACTTTATGACCATGTTTGCATTATATTTTCTACTTTATGACAATGTTGGCATTATATTTTCTACTTTATGACAATGTTTGCATTATATTTTCTACTTTATGACAATGTTTGCATTATATTTTCTACTTTATGACCATGTTTGCATTATATTTTCTACTTTATGACCATGTTTGCATTATATTTTCTACTTTATGACCATGTTTGCATTATATTTTCTACTTTATGACCATGTTTGCATTATATTTTCTACTTTATGACCATGTTTGCATTATATTTTCCACTTTATGACCATGTTTGCATTATATTTTCCACTTTATGACCATGTTTGGCATGATATTTTCGACTTTAGGACCATGTTTGCATTATATTTTCTACTTTATGACCATGTTTGCATTATATTTTCTACTTTATGACCATGTTTGCATTATATTTTCTACTTTATGACCATGTTTGCATTATATTTTCTACTTTATGACCATGTTTGCATTATATTTTCTACTTTATGACCATGTTGGCATTATATTTTCTACTTTATGACCATGTTTGCATTATATTTTCTACTTTATGACCATGTTTGCATTATATTTTCTACTTTATGACCATGTTTGCTTTATATTTTCTACTTTATGACCATGTTTGCATTATATTTTCTACTTTATGACCATGTTTGCATTATATTTTCTACTTTATGACCATGTTTGCATTATATTTTCTACTTTATGACCATGTTTGCATTATATTTTCTACTTTATGACCATGTTTGCATTATATTTTCTACTTTATGACCATGTTTGCATTATATTTTCTACTTTATGACCATGTTTGCATTATATTTTCTACTTTATGACCATGTTTGCATTATATTTTCTACTTTATGACCATGTTTGCATTATATTTTCTACTTTATGACCATGTTTGCATTATATTTTCTACTTTATGACCATGTTTGCATTATATTTTCTACTTTATGACCATGTTTGCATTATATTTTCTACTTTATGACCATGTTTGCATTATATTTTCTACTTTATGACCATGTTTGCATTATATTTTCTACTTTATGACCATGTTGGCATTATATTTTCTACTTTATGACCATGTTTGCATTATATTTTCTACTTTATGACCATGTTTGCATTATATTTTCTACTTTATGACCATGTTTGCATTATATTTTCTACTTTATGACCATGTTTGCATTATATTTTCTACTTTATGACCATGTTTGCATTATATTTTCTACTTTATGACCATGTTTGCTTTATATTTTCTACTTTATGACCATGTTTGCATTATATTTTCTACTTTATGACCATTTATGAATTATATTTTCAACTTTATCAACATTTTTGAATTATATTTTCTACTTTATGACCATGTTGGCATTATATTTTCTACTTTATGACCATGTTTGCATTATATTTTCTACTTTATGACCATGTTTGCATTATATTTTCTACTTTATGACCATGTTTGCATTATATTTTCTACTTTATGACCATGTTTGCATTATATTTTCTACTTTATGACCATGTTTGCATTATATTTTCTACTTTATGACCATGTTGGCATTATATTTTCTACTTTATGACCATGTTTGCATTATATTTTCTACTTTATGACCATGTTTGCATTATATTTTCTACTTTATGACCATGTTTGCATTATATTTTCTACTTTATGACCATGTTTGCATTATATTTTCTACTTTATGACCATGTTTGCATTATATTTTCTACTTTATGACCATGTTTGCATTATATTTTCTACTTTATGACCATGTTTGCATTATATTTTCTACTTTATGACCATGTTTGCATTATATTTTCTACTTTATGACCATGTTTGCATTATATTTTCTACTTTATGACCATGTTGGCATTATATTTTCTACTTTATGACCATGTTTGCATTATATTTTCCACTCTTTGACCTTGTTTGCATTATATTTTCTACTTTATGACCATGTTTGCATTATATTTTCTACTTTATGACCATGTTGGCATTATATTTTCTACTTTATGACCATGTTTGCATTATATTTTCTACTTTATGACCATGTTTGCATTATATTTTCTACTTTATGACCATGTTTGCATTATATTTTCTACTTTATGACAATGTTTGCATTATATTTTCTACTTTATGACCATGTTTGCATTATATTTTCTACTTTATGACCATGTTTGCATTATATTTTCTACTTTATGACCATGTTTGCATTATATTTTCTACTTTATGACCATGTTTGCATTATATTTTCTACTTTATGACCATGTTTGCATTATATTTTCTACTTTATGACCATGTTTGCATTATATTTTCTACTTTATGACCATGTTTGCATTATATTTTCTACTTTATGACCATGTTTGCATTATATTTTCTACTTTATGACCATGTTTGCATTATATTTTCTACTTTATGACCATGTTGGCATTATATTTTCTACTTTATGACCATGTTTGCATTATATTTTCTACTTTATGACCATGTTTGCATTATATTTTCTACTTTATGACCATGTTTGCATTATATTTTCTACTTTATGACCATGTTTGCATTATATTTTCTACTTTATGACCATGTTTGCATTATATTTTCTACTTTATGACCATGTTTGCATTATATTTTCTACTTTATGACCATGTTTGCATTATATTTTCTACTTTATGACCATGTTTGCATTATATTTTCTACTTTATGACCATGTTTGCATTATATTTTCTACTTTATGACCATGTTTGCATTATATTTTCTACTTTATGACCTTGTTTGCATTATATTTTCTACTTTATGACCATGTTTGCATTATATTTTCTACTTTATGACCATGTTTGCATTATATTTTCTACTTTATGACCATGTTTGCATTATATTTTCTACTTTATGACCATGTTTGCATTATATTTTCTACTTTATGACCATGTTTGCATTATATTTTCTACTTTATGACCATGTTTGCATTATATTTTCTACTTTATGACCATGTTTGCATTATATTTTCTACTTTATGACCATGTTTGCATTATATTTTCTACTTTATGACCATGTTTGCATTATATTTTCTACTTTATGACCATGTTTGCATTATATTTTCTACTTTATGACCATGTTTGCATTATATTTTCTACTTTATGACAATGTTTGCATTATATTTTCTACTTTATGACCATGTTTGCATTATATTTTCTACTTTATGACCATGTTTGCATTATATTTTCTACTTTATGACCATGTTTGCATTATATTTTCCACTTTATGACCATGTTTGCATTATATTTTCTACTTTATGACCATGTTTGCATTATATTTTCTACTTTATGACCATGTTGGCATTATATTTTCTACTTTATGACCATGTTTGCATTATATTTTCTACTTTATGACCATGTTTGCATTATATTTTCTACTTTATGACCATGTTTGCATTATATTTTCTACTTTATGACCATGTTTGCATTATATTTTCTACTTTATGACCATGTTTGCATTATATTTTCTACTTTATGACAATGTTTGCATTATATTTTCTACTTTATGACCATGTTTGCATTATATTTTCTACTTTATGACCATGTTTGCATTATATTTTCTACTTTATGACCATGTTTGCATTATATTTTCTACTTTATGACCATGTTTGCATTATATTTTCTACTTTATGACCATGTTTGCATTATATTTTCTACTTTATGACCATGTTTGCATTATATTTTCTACTTTATGACAATGTTTGGCTTTATATTTTCTACTTTATGACCATGTTTGCATTATATTTTCTACTTTATGACCATGTTTGCATTATATTTTCTACTTTATGACCATGTTTGCATTATATTTTCTACTTTATGACCATGTTTGCATTATATTTTCTACTTTATGACCATGTTTGCATTATATTTTCTACTTTATGACCATGTTTGCATTATATTTTCTACTTTATGACCATGTTGGCATTATATTTTCTACTTTATGACCATGTTTGCATTATATTTTCTACTTTATGACCATGTTTGCATTATATTTTCTACTTTATGACCATGTTTGCATTATATTTTCTACTTTATGACCATGTTTGCATTATATTTTCTACTTTATGACCATGTTTGCATTATATTTTCTACTTTATGACCATGTTTGCATTATATTTTCTACTTTATGACCATGTTTGCATTATATTTTCTACTTTATGACCATGTTTGCATTATATTTTCTACTTTATGACCATGTTTGCATTATATTTTCTACTTTATGACCATGTTTGCATTATATTTTCTACTTTATGACCATGTTTGCATTATATTTTCTACTTTATGACCATGTTTGCATTATATTTTCTACTTTATGACCATGTTTGCATTATATTTTCTACTTTATGACCATGTTTGCATTATATTTTCTACTTTATGACCATGTTTGCATTATATTTTCTACTTTATGACCATGTTTGCATTATATTTTCTACTTTATGACCATGTTTGCATTATATTTTCTACTTTATGACCATGTTTGCATTATATTTTCTACTTTATGACCATGTTTGCATTATATTTTCTACTTTATGACCATGTTTGCATTATATTTTCTACTTTATGACCATGTTTGCATTATATTTTCTACTTTATGACCATGTTTGCATTATATTTTCCACTTTATGACCATGTTTGCATTATATTTTCCACTTTATGACCATGTTTGCATTATATTTTCTACTTTATGACCATGTTTGCATTATATTTTCCACTTTATGACCATGTTTGCATTATATTTTCTACTTTATGACCATGTTTGCATTATATTTTCTACTTTATGACCATGTTTGCATTATATTTTCTACTTTATGACAATGTTTGCATTATATTTTCTACTTTATGACCATGTTTGCATTATATTTTCTACTTTATGACCATGTTTGCATTATATTTTCTACTTTATGACCATGTTTGCATTATATTTTCTACTTTATGACCATGTTTGCATTATATTTTCTACTTTATGACCATGTTGGCATTATATTTTCTACTTTATGACCATGTTTGCATTATATTTTCTACTTTATGACCATGTTTGCATTATATTTTCTACTTTATGACCATGTTTGCATTATATTTTCTACTTTATGACCATGTTTGCATTATATTTTCTACTTTATGACCATGTTGGCATTATATTTTCTACTTTATGACCATGTTTGCATTATATTTTCTACTTTATGACCATGTTTGCATTATATTTTCTACTTTATGACCATGTTGGCATTATATTTTCTACTTTATGACCATGTTTGCTTTATATTTTCTACTTTATGACCATGTTTGCATTATATTTTCTACTTTATGACCATGTTTGCATTATATTTTCTACTTTATGACCATTTTGGCATTATATTTTCCACTCTTTGACCTTGTTTGCATTATATTTTCTACTTTATGACCATGTTTGCATTATATTTTCCACTCTTTGACCATGTTTGCATTATATTTTCTACTTTATGACCATGTTTGCATTATATTTTCTACTTTATGACCATGTTTGCATTATATTTTCTACTTTATGACCATGTTTGCATTATATTTTCTACTTTATGACCATGTTTGCATTATATTTTCTACTTTATGACCATGTTTGCATTATATTTTCTACTTTATGACCATGTTTGCATTATATTTTCTACTTTATGACCATGTTTGCATTATATTTTCTACTTTATGACCATGTTTGCATTATATTTTCTACTTTATGACCATGTTTGCATTATATTTTCTACTTTATGACCATGTTTGCATTATATTTTCTACTTTATGACCATGTTTGCATTATATTTTCTACTTTATGACCATGTTGGCATTATATTTTCTACTTTATGACCATGTTTGCATTATATTTTCTACTTTATGACCATGTTTGCATTATATTTTCTACTTTATGACCATGTTTGCATTATATTTTCTACTTTATGACCATGTTTGCATTATATTTTCTACTTTATGACCATGTTTGCATTATATTTTCTACTTTATGACCATGTTTGCATTATATTTTCTACTTTATGACCATGTTTGCATTATATTTTCTACTTTATGACCATGTTTGCATTATATTTTCCACTTTATGACCATGTTGGCATTATATTTTCTACTTTATGACAATGTTTGCATTATATTTTCTACTTTATGACCATGTTTGCATTATATTTTCTACTTTATGACAATGTTTGCATTATATTTTCTACTTTATGACCATGTTGGCATTATATTTTCTACTTTATGACCATGTTTGCATTATATTTTCTACTTTATGACCACGTTGGCATTATATTTTCTACTTTATGACCATGTTTGCTTTATATTTTCTACTTTATGACCACGTTTGCTTTATATTTTCTACTTTATGACCATGTTGGCATTATATTTTCTACTTTATGACCATGTTTGCTTTATATTTTCTACTTTATGACCACGTTTGCTTTATATTTTCTACTTTATGACCATGTTGGCATTATATTTTCTACTTTATGACCATGTTGGCATTATATTTTCTACTTTATGACCATGTTGGCATTATATTTTCTACTTTATGGCCATGTTTGCATTATATTTTCTACTTTATGACCATGTTTGCATTATATTTTCTACTTTATGACAATGTTTGCATTATATTTTCTACTTTATGACCATGTTGGCATTATATTTTCTACTTTATGACCATGTTGGCATTATATTTTCTACTTTATGACCATGTTTGCATTATATTTTCCACTCTTTGACCTTGTTTGCATTATATTTTCTACTTTATGACCATGTTTGCATTATATTTTCCACTCTTTGACCTTGTTTGCATTATATTTTCTACTTTATGACCATGTTTGCATTATATTTTCTACTTTATGACCATGTTTGCATTATATTTTCTACTTTATGACCATGTTTGCATTATATTTTCTACTTTATGACCATGTTTGCATTATATTTTCTACTTTATGACCATGTTTGCATTATATTTTCCACTCTTTGACCTTGTTTGCATTATATTTTCTACTTTATGACCTTGTTTGCATTATATTTTCTACTTTATGACCATGTTTGCATTATATTTTCCACTCTTTGACCTTGTTTGCATTATATTTTCTACTTTATGACCTTGTTTGCATTATATTTTCTACTTTATGACCATGTTTGCATTATATTTTCCACTTTATGACCATGTTTGCATTATATTTTCCACTTTATGACCATGTTTGCATTATATTTTCTACTTTATGACCATGTTTGCATTATATTTTCCACTTTATGACCATGTTTGCATTATATTTTCCACTCTTTGACCTTGTTTGCATTGTACTTGCCACTTTTAGACTGTTTTTGCCATTTTTAACCCAGTTTTGTCCCTTTCCTTAATCATTCTATTAACTTCCAGAAGTTTCTTGGTTTCTTCTCCTTATTTTCGGGCATCCTGACATTGGTGCACACCATGGTCTTGAAGTGTGACATTACTGTTCACAGCGCCGCTCTCGCTACTAAAACGTTTTTAATTGGTTTACCTTTGGAGAAGGGTTGTACTGTACAGCAGCAGAAATAAATCAAACTCATTTCTGTTGCTTTGATAATCGTTCAGCTTAGAAATTACACACGGTTATCCCAGTTTATCTCTGGACCAGGATTTTGCTGACCTTCATGGGCTCCAGAAAGCTTTCCCCTTTACCCCCCCCCCCCCCCCCTTACGGTTGCCTTGGCAACACATCCTCTGTTTGGGACAGACCTACGCAGCAGAAAGGGCTCCTGGTCTCACTCACCTCTTCGTTGTCGTACAGAGTGATCATACGGACGTTGGGATCTGAGATCAGAGAATCCCCGGAGCAGGACTCCAACAGACCCTGAGAGAGAAACAGACGACGAAACGGACCGTTAGAGGTCAAAGCCTGAAGGACGAGGAACACAGAGCGTCTGTGGATGGCGTCTGACCTGCAGGGCGCAGTAGCAGCTGTGGAGGTTGTCCAGGCGAGGAGAGTAAATGAACTCTTCATACACGCCGCCCAGCGCCTGCAGAGAGACGAGGACAGGAACGCTGGAGATGATGTGTCTGTTTGAACTGTTGGTTTATAGCATCAACCAGCTGACGGGGACCGCCGCTTTTCAACGACGTCTTTAAGAAGGGACAGGAAGTTAACGGGTTACTTACCCCGGGCTGAGTGTCGGTCAGACACAGCTCAAAGTCCAGCAGAGCTTCAGGCTCCACGCCAAGCTCTGAGCACAGCACCTTCACCAGCGCCGGGTGGTGTTTCTCCGCCTGAGGAGGAAAACTGTTACAGCAGCTGAGCTACAGGTAGCTCTGGAGTTTAGCTTCATTACAGCTAATCTACGTCTTCATGAAAACAGCTAGCTAGAAAACCATGACGCTACCACACAGCTGAGCTACAGTTAGCTATTACAGCTAGCTAGAAAACCATGACGCTACCACACAGCTGAGCTACAGTTAGCTATTACAGCTAGCTAGAAAACCATGACGCTACCACACCGCTGAGCTACAGTTAGCTATTACAGCTAGCTAGAAAACCATGACGCTACCACACAGCTGAGCTACAGTTAGCTATTACAGCTAGCTAGAAAACCATGACACTACCACACAGCTGAGCTACAGTTAGCTATTACAGCTAGCTAGAAAACCATGACGCTACCACACAGCTGAGCTACAGTTAGCTATTACAGCTAGCTAGAAAACCATGACACTACCACACAGCTGAGCTACAGTTAGCTATTACAGCTAGCTAGAAAACCATGACACTACCACACAGCTGAGCTACAGTTAGCTATTACAGCTAGCTAGAAAACCATGACACTACCACACAGCTGAGCTACAGTTAGCTATTACAGCTAGCTAGAAAACCATGACGCTACCACACAGCTGAGCTACAGTTAGCTATTACAGCTAGCTAGAAAACCATGACGCTACCACACAGCTGAGCTACAGTTAGCTTTTACAGCTAAGAGGAAGAACCCACCAATAAGATGCAAGCGTACCCAAACATCCTTTATGTGTGAGGATTAGTCTCACCGTGCTGGTGGCGAGGGAGGCGTCTCCACAGGATGCAGAGCCCGTCTCTAGCTCCTCCTGCACGGCCGTGGCGAGGATGGGCACGCTGCGGCAAACGGAAACAAACGCACAACACCATCACGGCAAAAACTCAGCAACTAAACATCTCTGTAAACATCAGTGTTACTCAACCCTGCTCAACCAAAGAGCCACATTATCAAAAACACCTTTGCAAGAGCCACAACCTGAGTGGTCAAAAGTGGCAAAAACAGCTTGAAGTAGCCTTTAAAGGTGGCTGAAATATTCATGCAACAAAATGGTGATAACAGGAAAGGTAAGAATTTTTAAAGGTGGCAAAATGGTCAAAAATGGGTGAAAATGGGAGGAAAATCCAAAGTGACAAAAACAGTGAGTGGCAAAATGGGTCTGAGTATTTTAACGGTAGAAGTGACTAAATGGGACAAAAGTGCCAAAAATGGACAAACAAGTAGGAAAGGAGCTTAAATGGATGAAAAGTGGCAACAAATGGTGAAAAAGGGCAAAAAATTTTCCCTTTTTTAATGTATTCTGGGGAATAATGTTTAAAATGAAGACATAAAAGAGCCACAGGTTGAGTATCACTGCTCTGAGGAGCACAGACAGGTACGGTAGGCTGAAACAGAGCAGCATGAGTGAAAACTGATAGATTGGTTGAACATGTTTGCTGTCAGGGCTCTCTCTCTTCTGTGTGTTCATATGAATACTGACAGGTGGTTCTCCTTGTTGGGGCTGAAGGAATCGTTGATGTCTCTCTGCAGGTGGATGGCCAGGTGAGGGATCCTGAGCAGAGGTCTGGGCACGTGAACCAGCTTACTAAACAGCCTGCCATCGCTCTGCAGAGTGAATAACAGACACAGAGTTAAGGCCATTGCTCATAGACGCCTCACACTTAAAAAGGAACACAATCTAATGTAATGTCAGTTATGTCTATGGACCGATTAGGAACTTCCCTCCATTATTTCTTATTTGGGACAGGCTAGATTTACTGAGATTGAAAGGTTTATGACTCTTCAGAGCTGTGGCTCGTTACAGCAAGACAGACTGAACTAGAAAGATGTGTTCTTTTTCTCCAGCAGGCTTTCTAGCACTTTGCACAACGGCATAACGCACAAAGCTGTGCAAGTAATCTAAACATATGAAGGGCATCATCAGGATGGATGGACCTAGAGTTTCCAGGGTATTTACAGAAAATCTGGCAATAAAAGGGACATATTCTGCCCCTTTAAGACAAGTTTATATTGGTCTCAGAGGTCCCCAAAACATGCCTGTGAAGTTTGTTGCTGAAAAAACAAACACTCCAGTATTGATTTCTGCATGTCTAAAAAAACCCCTCTGTTTCAGCCCTGCTCAGAACCTTCTGTGTCTGTGGCTTTAATGTAAACGAGCTGTCTGACTCCGCCCCTTTCAGGAAATGGATGTGGCACTCATAATCCTCCTCTCAGCTGGCAGATGATCTCATAATTCTGACTTTGATCTTTAAATTCTGACTTTCATCTCATAATTCTGACTTTCATCTGATAATTCTGACTTTGATCTCATAATTCTGACTTTGATCTTTGAATTCTGACTTTGATCTTTGAATTCTGACTTTGATCTTCAAATTCTGACTTTCATCTCATAATTCTGACTTTCATCTCATAATTCTGACTTTGATCTCATAATTCTGACTTTGATCTTTGAATTCTGACTTTGATCTTCAAATTCTGACTTTCATCTCATAATTCTGACTTTCATCTCATAATTCTGACTTTGATCTTTGAATTCTGACTTTGATCTTTGAATACTGACTTTGATCTCATAATTCTGACTTTGATCTTCAAATTCTGACTTTCATCTCATAATTCTGACTTTCATCTCATAATTCTGACTTTGATCTTTGAATTCTGACTTTGATCTCATAATTCTGACTTTGATCTTTGAATTCTGACTTTGATCTTCAAATTCTCACTTTCATCTCATAATTCTGGCTTTGATCTCATAATTCTGACATTGATCTTTGAATTCTGACTTTGATCTTCAAATTCTGACTTTCATCTCATAATTCTGGCTTTGATCTTTGAATTCTGACTTTCATCTCATAATTCTGACTTTGATCTTTAAATTCTGACTTTGATCTCAGAATTCTGACTTTGAACTCATAATTCTGACTTTGATCTTTAAATTCTGACTTTGATCTCAGAATTCTGACTTTGAACTCAGAATTCTGACTTTGATCTTTAAATTCTTACTTTGATCTCAGAATTCTGACTTTGATCTTAGAATTCTGACTTTGATCTCAGAATTCTGACTTTGAACTCAGAATTCTGACTTTGATCTTTAAATTCTTACTTTGATCTCAGAATTCTGACTTTGATCTTAGAATTCTGACTTTGATCTCAGAATTCTGACTTTGATCTTTAAATTCTGACTTTGATCTTTAAGTTCTGACTTTGATCATATAATTCTGGATTTTTCTGATTTTGGGGGGATTGTGGACAGCGGCAGATATGTTTGTCAGCTGTAGCTCTAGAAAAGAATCCTTAGAACTGAAAACTCTCTCTACCTTCACCATCACACGGCCTGCAATGGTCAGGTCACGGTCAAACCAGGTGTTCCAGATTCCACCCCCGTAGCACTCAGCCCCGACCTGCAGACATCCCTGCTTCGTCCTCTTAGACCTCGGCTTCACCTGAAACCCACAGTTTTATTATCCAATTAATCGCAGACTCAAATCACTTAGAGCAAATCTAGAACAATAAAATAACGTTAAAACTGTTGGAGCTTAGCTTAAAAAACGGATACTTGGACGTCTTTAGTTTCATGTTCTGGGCCTTTCTTACATGTAACTCGTAAGTGAGAAAAAAACCTTCATTTTCTGTCAGTTTGGCCTCAGGGAATCCTAACGCAGGTTCTCACAGGCTCTGACTGCCTTTTAGACAGGGTAAGGCAAGGCAAGGCAAGTTTGTTTGTATAGCACATTTCAGCAACAAGGCAATTCAAAGTGCTTCACACAGGTCATTAAAATACATTGACAAAGGGAAAAAGAAACACAATGAAAACATTTTAAACGAAGCATGTAAAAGGTGATTAGAAACAGCAAATAAGACCCACACAAGATAGACACACCCCTAGCGTCATTTGTCTGAACTTTATATGTATAAAATCCAAAAAAGATAAAAACACAGAAAGTTTTTTTAAAACAGAAAAAAACAATAAAGATAAAAACAGATATTAAAGTAAAAGCTACAGTGCAGAGTTCGAGCAAAAATGGAAAATTAGAAAGGTAAAAAGTTTTTAGTCAAAGGCAGCAGTGAACAGGTGAGTCTTCAACCCTGATCTAAAAGAACCCAAACTCTCAGCAGACCTGATATTTTCTGGGAGTTTGTTCCAGATATACGGAGCATAGAAACTGAACGCTGATTCTCCATGTTTGGTTCTGACTTTAGGGACACAGAGCAGACCTGCACCAGACCACCTGAGCGGTCTGGATGGTTCATACTGGACTACAAGGTCTCTGATGTATTCTGGGCCTAAACCATTCAGGGCTTTATAAGCTAACAGGAGGATCTTAAAGTCTACTCTCTGAGAGACAGGGAGCCAGTGTAGAGACCTCAGACCAGGACTGATGTGGTCCACTCTCCTGGTCTTAGTGAGGACTGGAGCAGCAGCGTTCTGGATCAGCTGCAGCTGTCTGATGGACTTTTTAGGCAGACCAGTAAAGATCCTGTTACAGTAGTCAACTGGACTGAAGATAAATGCATGGACCAGTTTTTCAAGGTCCTGCTGTGACATTAGTCCTTTAATCCTGAAATATTCTTGAGGTGATAATAAGCTGACTTTGTAATTGATTTTATGTGGCTTTTGAAATTTAGGTCTAAATCCATGACAACACCCAGATTTCTGGCCTGGTCTGAGGTTTTTAACTGAAGTGACTGGAGCTGCATGCTGATTTTAAGAGAGTCCTCCTTGGGTCCAAAAACAACTACCTCAGTTTTTTCTGTTTAACTGGAGAAAATTATGGCACATCCACTCAGTAATCTGTTCCATGCATTTACCCAGTGCTTGTAAGGGGCCATGGTCACCTGGGGACATTGAAATGTAGAGCTGTGTGTCGTCTGCATAGTTATGGTAATTTATTTTGTTGTTTTCTATGATCCGAGCAAGTGGAAGCATGTAGATGTTAAACAGCAGAGGCCCCAGGATGGAGCCTTAGGGGACTCCACATGTAATTCTGGTCTGCTCAGGTTTAAAGTTACCTACTGACACAAAATAATCCCTGCCCTTTAAGTAGGATGTAAACCAATCAAGAACTGTGCCAGACAGTCCCACCCAGTTTTCTATTCGGTCAGGTAGTCTATTATGGTGGACTGTGTCGAATGCAGCACTGAGGTCCAAAAGCACTCAGACTGAAGTTCTGCCATGGTCTGTGTTTAAGAGAATGTCATTAAAAGACTTGACCAGAGTGGTCTCAGTGCTGGGATGTGGACCAGAGCGGTCTCAGTGATGTGGACCAGAGCGGTCTCAGTGCTGGGATGTGGACCAGAGCGGTCTCAGTGATGTGGACCAGAGCGGTCTCAGTGCTGGGATGTGGACCAGAGCGGTCTCAGTGATGTGGACCAGAGCGGTCTCAGTGCTGTGGACCAGAGCGGTCTCAGTGATGTGGACCAGAGCGGTCTCAGTGCTGTGATGTGGACCAGAGCGGTCTCAGTGATGTGGACCAGAACGGTCTCAGTGATGTGGACCAGAGCGGTCTCTGTGCTGTGATGTGGACCAGAGTGGTCTCAGTGCTGGGATGTGGACCAGAGCGGTCTCAGTGATGTGGACCAGAGCAGTCTCAGTGCTGGGATGTGGACCAGAGCGGTCTCAGTGCTGTGATGTGGACCAGAGCGGTCTCAGTGCTGGGATGTGGACCAGAGCGGTCTCAGTGATGTGGACCAGAGCAGTCTCAGTGCTGGGATGTGGACCAGAGTGGTCTCAGTGATGTGGACCAGAGCAGTCTCAGTGCTGGGATGTGGACCAGAGTGGTCTCAGTGCTGTGATGTGGACCAGAGCAGTCTCAGTGCTGTGATGTGGACCAGAGCGGTCTCAGTGATGTGATGTGGACCAGAGTGGTCTCAGTGATGTCGACCAGAGCGGTCTCAGTGCTGTGATGTGGACCAGAGCGGTCTCAGTGCTGTGATGTGGACCAGAGCGGTCTCAGTGCTGTGATGTGGACCAGAGCGGTCTCAGTGATGTGATGTGGACCAGAGTGGTCTCAGTGATGTGGACCAGAGCGGTCTCAGTGATGTGGACCAGAGCGGTCTCAGTGCTGGGATGTGGACCAGAGCGGTCTCAGTGCTGTGATGTGGACCAGAGCGGTCTCAGTGATGTGGACCAGAGCGGTCTCAGCGCTGTGGACCAGAGCGGTCTCAGTGCTGTGATGTGGACCAGAGCGGTCTCAGTGCTGTGATGTGGACCAGAGCGGTCTCAGTGCTGTGATGTGGACCACAGTGGTCTCAGTGATGTGTACCAGAGCGGTCTCAGTGCTGTGATGTGGACCAGAGCGGTCTCAGTGCTGTGATGTGGACCAGAGTGGTCTCAGTGATGTGGACCAGAGCGGTCTCAGTGCTGTGATGTGGACCAGAGCGGTCTCAGCACTGTGATGTGGACCAGAGCGGTCTCAGTGCTGTGATGTGGAACAGAGCGGTCTCAGCACTGTGATGTGGACCAGAGCAGTCTCAGTGATGTGGACCAGAGCGGTCTCAGTGCTGTGATGTGGACCAGAGTGGTCTCAGTGATGTGGACCAGAGTGGTCTCAGTGATGTTGACCAGAGCGGTCTCAGTGCTGTGATGTGGACCAGAGTGGTCTCAGTGATGTGATGTGGACCAGAGCAGTCTCAGTGATGTGGACCAGAATGGTCTCAGTGATGTGGACCAGAGCGGTCTCAGTGATGTGGACCAGAGCGGTCTCAATGATGTGATGTGGACCAGAGCGGTCTCAGTGCTGGGATGTGGACCAGAGCGGTCTCAGTGATGTGGACCAGAGCGGTCTCAGTGCTGTGATGTGGACCAGAGTGGTCTCAGTGATGTGATGTAGACCAGAGCGGTCTCAGTGATGTGGACCAGAGTGGTCTCAGTGCTGGGATGTGGACCAGAGTGGTCTCAGTGCTGGGATGTGGACCAGAGCGGTCTCAGTGCTGTGATGTGGACCAGAGTGGTCTCAGTGCTGGGATGTGGACCAGAGCGGTCTCAGTAATGTGTACCAGAGCGGTCTCAGTGCTGTGATGTGGACCAGAGCGGTCTCAGTGCTGTGATATGGACCAGAGTGGTCTCAGTGATGTGGACCAGAGCGGTCTCAGTGCTGTGATGTGGACCAGAGCGGTCTCAGCACTGTGATGTGGACCAGAGCGGTCTCAGTGCTGTGATGTGGAACAGAGCGGTCTCAGCACTGTGATGTGGACCAGAGCGGTCTCAGTGATGTGGACCAGAGTGGTCTCAGTGCTGTGATGTGGACCAGAGTGGTCTCAGTGATGTGGACCAGAGCGGTCTCAGTGATGTTGACCAGAGCGGTCTCAGTGCTGTGATGTGGACCAGAGTGGTCTCAGTGATGTGATGTGGACCAGAGCAGTCTCAGTGATGTGGACCAGAGTGGTCTCAGTGATGTGGACCAGAGCGGTCTCAGTGATGTGGACCAGAGCGGTCTCAATGATGTGATGTGGACCAGAGCGGTCTCAGTGATGTGGACCAGAGCGGTCTCAGTGCTGGGATGTGGACCAGAGCGGTCTCAGTGATGTGGACCAGAGCGGTCTCAGTGATGTGGACCAGAGTGGTCTCAGTGGTGTGATGTGGACCAGAGCGGTCTCAGTGATGTGGACCAGAGTGGTCTCAGTGATGTGATGTGGACCAGAGCGGTCTCAGTGCTGTGATGTGGACCAGAGTGGTCTCAGTGATGTGATGTGGACCAGAGCGGTCTCAGTGATGTGGACCAGAGTGGTCTCAGTGCTGGGATGTGGACCAGAGTGGTCTCAGTGCTGGGATGTGGACCAGAGCAGTCTCAGTGATGTGGACCAGAGCGGTCTCAGTGCTGGGATGTGGTCTAAATCCTGACTGGACGACATTAAAGCAGTTGTTCAGTGGTAGAGGGTAATGTAGCTGCTGCATTTTCAATAATTTTAAAAAAGGAAGGTTTGCTATCGGCCTGTAGTTGTTCATTGAGGTCTTGTCTAGATTGTTCTTTTTTTAGAGCGGCTTAATAACAGCTGTTTTCAGGGTCTGGGGGAAGACTCCTGAGATCAGAGACGTGTTTTTGATCTGTAACAGATCAGATGTCATGACATGTGAGACCTTTTTGAAAAAATCTGAGTAAAACATCCAGACAGCAGTGGGAGGAGTTCAGCTGGTGTAAAATGTCCTCCAGATTTTTGTCATTGATTGGATTAAACTGTGTCATGGTGTTTAAGTGGTTTTTAGATGCCCATAGCACAGATCCTGAACCTGGTGTGGATGGACTCACTGCCAGTCTAATATTCTGAACTTTCTCTCTAAAGAAAGAAGCAGATTCACTGCAGGCCCTAGCAGAGAGAAGTTCAGGAGCTATGGACAGAGGGGGTTTGTAGAAAACAACACTCAGCATTATTTCTGTTTCTGGTGATCATGTCTGAGTAGAAAGACTGCCTGGCATTCCTCAGCTGCAGATTATAAGTGTGAAGTTTCTCTTTATAGATGTTGAAATGAATCTGGAGATTTGTTTTTCTCCACCTGTGTTCAGCTTTTCGACACTCTCTTTTTCCATTTTTCACCACCGTGGCATTTCTCCATGGAGATCTCTTCTTGCTAGAGACAACCTTCAGCTTAATGGGAGCGATGGAGTCAATAACATTTAACATCTTAGCATTAACGTTATCTACCAGCTCACTGACGGAGCTACAGGGCAGGGTGGCTGTGGAGGAAAAAAGGTAAGGAGAGTGTGACTGACAGGTGGAGGTGGGCGGGCTCTCACCCTGAGGCAGGGGCTGTCCGTGTGGGCTCCGATCATGGAGAAGCCGTTCCCTGGAAGGTACTGTCCGCCCACGGCGAAGGCGATGAGGCTGGAGAAGTTCCTGGTCACAAAGTACTGCAGAGAGCAGGGGAGGGAGTTTAAATTTGGCGGGACGTGCAGAAAATCCCAGACTTCACTATTATATTAAACTACTGCTTGAATCTAAGACCAGATCTTGAGGCTCTTCACCTAGCAGCATGTAAACCTCACCACCAGGGGGCTCTCTTCTAGAACAAGCAGCTCCCTGCTACTCCACCCTCAGATTAAAGATGAACTCTGGGCGGATCTAAGTGAAGATGACCAACCTTCTTGGTGGTCTCGATGTTCCATTTCTCCGTCTCCTTCAGCTCAGTGAAGCCGGCAGCCAACAGACGACTCCTGCATTCTTCAACCACTAAAGAAGAAAACAAGGACAGTCCTCATGTTTCTGAGACTATCAGAGCTGAGCTGAATGCAGATCATTCCTTATAAAACACAACACACAATAAACTAGTCTGGGACTTCCTACTGCTGCCATCAACACGTGTAAATATCCGGTTTTTAATCAGCTATTCTACAGAATCATTTTCATTGCTTTGCTACATGGTCTAGAGTTCAAAGGTAACAGGACATGTGCAGAAACATTATCTTATCTCTCGCTGTCTTTATGCTGACACATGCTAATCTCTTTGTTCTCACTCTGGGAACTTCCTGTCAGAGAGCTGGCACCTTCTCAAACTCTTCATCAGGCACAACCTGCTGCAACGCTGTCTTCACGGTCCATCTGAGCTTTAATAAATCAGGAATATTTGGCCCTGGTTGGCCACATCATCTCTGTTTTTGTGAACAAAAAAGTTCTAAATCAAATCCACGTGGGCAAAAAGTCCCAGAGGAACTTTTATTAACAACCAGCTGCAGCACCCACATGAAAAACCACACTGAAGAACGTGGGCTTTATTGAGGGACATAAATAATGAAATGAATGAACTGATCTTACATCAGAGGGCAGATTATCATCAGGATCATCTCCTGATGATTTAATTTACAGGAGGTTTAGGAATCATTTCTGTTTACATGTCTACAACTCCATTCCTCTAGCACACTGGGTCTGGGTCTGGGTCTGGGTCTGGGCCCCCCTAGGTGGTGCAACAGAGACCACAGGAGCAGTGCAGGACCCTGTCAGCTCAAAACTAGACGTCTATTTCTAAAAGAAACCAAATGTACAACAGCATATAAGGGCCAGCCCGAAAGATGAAAAATAAAGAGGATCTGTAATTCAGAGAAAAACACAACATTTCTGTGATGATAAAGTTTTATATTTAGAAGAACTCAGAGTGTCTACGTTTAAAAAGGTGGCACGTTTATGGGAAAATAAAGACTCCTGTGATTAAAATGAGGATATTTTTACATTATAACGTCAAAATTTCATTTTTAAAAATAATAAATCTACAGCAAAGAAAAGTCAAAGAGTTGTGAAAAAAACAAACTGAAAAGAGTGTCGGGATAATCCCAGAAGTGTTTCTTCTGAGTCCAGATGAAGTTCATGATGATTCGTGGCTAAAATCATAAAAAGTTTCAGTCAGACTCCACTAGACTCTCAGCTGCAGGACTAAAGCAGGGAAACGGATTCATCTTGGCTGATTTTCTTTCACACAATCAACGATTTTCATCTTAACTCTTCTTCATCTTTGAGGGAATGTTGTTATTTTGTCTATGTAAAGCACTTTGAGTTACATGTTACGTATGAAAAGCGCTTTATAAATAAAGTTTGATTGATGGATTAACAGTCTCAGTAATGTGAAGTTTTGGTTCATGTATATTTACCACTTTTAATGCAAAAAATCTGAAGTTTTGTTCAACGACCTTTTAAACTAGAAAATGCTCTTAAAAATTTTTAGATCCTCTTTATTTATTTTGTCTCCAGTATATTTTCCTATACACCATTATACTAATCAAAGTTCATTACAGTAGAGGAATAGGCAAACTAAAAAAAACAATACTTGATAGAAAAAAGTAAAAAAAAAAATCAGACATTAAAGTCAGAATTTAAAGATCAAAGTCAGAATTTAAAGATCAAAGTCAGAATCTTGAGATCAAAGTCAGAATTTAAAGATCAAAGTCAGAATTTAAAGATCAAAGTCAGAATCTTGAGATCAAAGTCAGAATTTAAAGATCAAAGTCAGAATCTTGAGATCAAAGTCAGAATTTAAAGATCAAAGTCAGAATCTTGAGATCAAGGTCAGAATTTAAAGATCAAAGTCAGAATTTAAAGATCAAAGTCAGAATCTTGAGATCAAAGTCAGAATTTAATGATCAAAGTCAGAATCTTGAGATCAAAGTCAGAATTTAATGATCAAAGTCAGAATCTTGAGATCAAAGTCAGAATTTAAAGATCAAAGTCAGAATCTTGAGATCAAAGTCAGAATTTAAAGATCAAAGTTAAGAGTAAATTTTCAGATGATTAAATTCAGGAATCTGACTTTTTTTTCTCACAAGGAAAAACATTTGCACCTTAGTTTTTATTTCAGTGGCCCTCATCCACTTTTGGTCAGAACCTCTTTAGTGGGTTAACATCCTATTGTTTGGATTTTGTCGCTGAAAACAGCTAAAATTGCTCAGGCAGGACTGTCTAAGACTATATTTAAATAAGGTTAATATGCATAAGTAGTAAACAGTCGATAATGTTTCAGCTTTAAATGCCCTGTAGAACATATAGATGTGCTATTATTGTTCTGGTTAATAATGTTTCAGCTTTAAATGCCCTGTAGGACATATAGATGTGCTATTATTGTTCTGGTTAGTAATGTTTCAGCTTTAAATGCCCTGTAGGACATATAGATGTGCTATTATTGTTCTGGTTAATAATGTTTCAGCTTTAAATGCCCTGTAGGACATATAGATGTGCTATTATTGTTCTGGTTAATAATGTTTCAGCTTTAAATGCCCTGTAGGACATATAGATGTGCTATTATTGTTCTGGTTAGTAATGTTTCAGCTTTAAATGCCCTGTAGGACATATAGATGTGCTATTATTGTTCTGGTTAGTAATGTTTCAGCTTTAAATGCCCTGTAGGACATATAGATGTGCTATTATTGTTCTGGTTAGTAATGTTTCAGCTTTAAATGCCCTGTAGAACATATAGATGTGCTATTATTGTTCTGGTTAATAATGTTTCAGCTTTAAATGCCCTGTAGGACATATAGATGTGCTATTATTGTTCTGGTTAGTAATGTTTCAGCTTTAAATGCCCTGTAGGACATATAGATGTGCTATTATTGTTCTGGTTAATAATGTTTCAGCTTTAAATGCCCTGTAGGACATATAGATGTGCTATTATTGTTCTGGTTAATAATGTTTCAGCTTTAAATGCCCTGTAGGACATATAGATGTGCTATTATTGTTCTGGTTAGTAATGTTTCAGCTTTAAATGCCCTGTAGGACATATAGATGTGCTATTATTGTTCTGGTTAGTAATGTTTCAGCTTTAAATGCCCTGTAGGACATATAGATGTGCTATTATTGTTCTGGTTAATAATGTTTCAGCTTTAAATGCCCTGTAGGACATATAGATGTGCTATTATTGTTCTGGTTAGTAATGTTTCAGCTTTAAATGCCCTGTAGAACATATAGATGTGCTATTATTGTTCTGGTTAGTAATGTTTCAGCTTTAAATGCCCTGTAGGACATATAGATGTGCTATTATTGTTCTGGTTAGTAATGTTTCAGCTTTAAATGCCCTGTAGGACATATAGATGTGCTATTATTGGTAAATATTGCTCTAGTTTAGTTTTAAATCATGTTTAAAGCCTTTACCGTGGTATGGAGACACTCCTTTGTTGACAAACTGCAGGAACTCTCTGGCTGCAGACTGGACGGCCTCTCTGGAGCTCTTCATGATCACAGACTGTCAGGGAAAGATGCAAAAGTCTCTTTAAACCCTGAAATGTTACAGGAAGAGAGGAGACAGCAGAGCTAGAAGCTTCCAGACAGCGGTGACAGGAGCGACTACAGTCCCTGAGATAAAGCTGTATCTACTCGTTGGCAGGATACAGACAAGCAGTGACATGTCAGGGACAGTAGCTGTCAAAGATTTACAGTAAGGTCAAAGGTTAAAAGTCAGACTTGTCCGATAATGGATGCACCGGTAGCTAGCTAGTCTGTGCTAGCTAACCTGAACAGTACAACAGGAGCTTTCTGCCTCTCTTCCTCCTCTCCTCTTCCTCTGCTGGCCAAAGTCGAAGCAGCTCCACATAACTCAGCAGTAATGATCAGATTTATGGCTCTTACCTGCATTAACCGGACTCTCAAACTCTGAACTCAGAGGAGCAGGGACAGGCGGACAGAGATTAGCAGGCAGCTACAGCCAGAGGAACGGTGGTGATGTTCAGACCACAGGGACACCTAGCGGCCAGGCGGTGACACTACAACTGTACATTATTACTGCGATTTCTCATTCTGTAAAAATGTTTCCTTTAAAACACGTCAGTAGAATAAAATGTTGCTGCAGATAAAACTCAGTCAGAAATCTGAAGAGTGATGAAGTGATATATCTGATATAACGCCGTTAACGCGTTAAAACCCCAACTGCAGCCCCTCCAGTAAAAACATGCATTATGATAT